>NW_027249433.1:0-92500 GCF_030848795.1 Temnothorax nylanderi
TTTTGTTCAGTATTGTCCGAAACTTTACTTAATACACTCGATGTGTTTGCACCAGAGCGTGTTTTTATCATTAAAAAACCTCCTGCGCGGTGGCTCACAAGTGAACTTAAGGCTAGGATTCGTATTCGCAATCATGTTTACAAGCAGGCGAAGCGGTCAAATAGTTTACTTGGTTACTCCGTCTACAGACATTTCCGCAACCAACTCAATGTTGATATTAAGCGTGCCAAAAGCGAGTTTCAACTTAGTTCTCTCAAAAATATCACCGACTCGGCTAAATTATGGAGAGAGCTTGCACGTTTAGGTCTTGTAAAGTCATCCTTAGTTTCTCCTCTACATTACTTTACACCCAATCAACTTAATTCATACTATGTCTCTTTTTCTGATGCTCATTCGCCTTGTCTATATGATGACTTTACTTCTGCTATTGCTCAGGTTGCTTGCCCATCTCAGCGTCCTGAGTTCGTTTTTTCTGTGATAACGCCTCGTACGATTTTTGAGTTGATGTCTGCGTGTCCACTCCATTCCTATGCGTCTGGTTCGGATGGTATTCCTCTTTACATTTTGCGTATGGCTTGGCCCGTGATCTCTTCGTCTTTAACGGCTCTTTTTAATCGCTCATTAGAACATTCTTCCTTCCCGTCTCAGTGGAAGCGTGCACTTATTCGCCTACTCTCGAAGATTTTCATTCCTTCATCCCCGTCAGACACGAGACCGATAGCCAATCTGCCTGAGCTGTCTGAGGTGCTTGAGCGGATCGTTGCTTTGCAGATTAATGAATACCTAACCAAATATGATCTCATGAGTCCCAAACAGTCTGCGTATCGTCCGTATCATAATACTCAGTCTGCGCTTTTGCGAGTTTGTGACGACATCAAGAAAGCGATTGATATTGGATTTATAACGATCATGATCCTTTTCGATTTCAGCAAAGCGTTCGACACGGTTCCGCATCTTAGACTTCTGATTAAACTTAAAGAGTTGGGTTTTTCTGACTCCGTTCTTATTTGGCTTTTCTCATACCTTACTGGTCGTTCTCAGGCTGTGGTGGATGGTGAAGGTAATTTTTCCTCTTGGTTACTCACGTTGTGTGGTGTTCCTCAGGGCTCCGTACTTGGTCCACCCTTGTTTACTCTTTATATTAATGACATTGGTAAGGTCCTGATTTATTCGGAACATATGATATTTGCGGATGATGTCCAGATCTATCGTTCTTGTGCTCCTTCTGACCTTCTCTATAACCTCAACTTGATCTCCAAAGATGCGAATTCTATTTTCGACTATGCAAGGAAAAATGGTTTGAAATTGAACCCTGCTAAATCCAAAGTAATAATATTTGGAAGCGGGACGAATATCAATAATATTGATCTGAACCTTCTACCACCCATTGTTGTCAACAATACGCCTTTGCCATATGTAAACGAGGTGAGGAACCTCGGAGTCTTTCTTTAGTCTAATCTTTCCTGGAATAAGCATGTCTCGCATGTCTCGCAACGAGTTCACCATTCGTTACACAAGCTGAAATTCAACAAGAACTCTCTTTCCACGGAACTTAGAATCAAGTTAGTAACGACTTTGGTACTACCTCACTTGGATTACTGCTGCCTTATATATCACAGCTTGAGCAAGGAACTTAATCTGAAATTGCAGAGACTCGTGAATAGCTGCATCAGATTTATTTACAATTTGCGGAGGGATGAGCACATAACGCAGTATAGACGACGCCTAGGGTGGCTTTCTGTGGAGAACAGAAGACGGTATTTTCTTGGCTGTCAGATGTTTCGAATAATTTACATGGGATCGCCAACGTATTTGAGTGAACTTTTTACCCCACTTAACCTATCACTCAGAAGATCTAATCGACTAGCTAATTCTTCTGCGCAAACATTTCATATTCCTGCTTTCAGAACCGAGGTGTATAGAAATTCCTTTCGGATATCGGCCATCTATTTTTGGCACTCTCTTCCAGGCAATATCACGTCAGCAACTTCTTTTGCAACTTTCAAGAGTCTTCTTCGTAATTACTTATTTTCATCCGAATTTGCATGTTAAGTTCTTATCTATATTTATCTCCTCTAGTTTGTAGCTTTTTCCTTAGTGTTAAGCTGCGTTTAGTTCTAACCTGCGTTTAGATTAATCTTCTTCTGTATTATTTTTTTCCTAGTTGTAAGTTGCGTCTAGTTTTAAGTTGCGTGTACACTATTCAATGTATCATTTAGTTTATTTTATATTGTTATTATGTTATGCTTTCCTTGCCCTTTAGCTTTGCTTGGGCATAAATATATTAATCAATCAATCAATCAATCAATCTCTCTCTCTCTCTCTCAATCCAAGCGATCCGTGCTCAATACTTTCGTTGAAACGCCAATCGATCCATCCGTAAATAACAATATCGGTTATTGTATCTCTAATTGAAATGACAATGAAAGCAGAACTGATTAACAGTGTTTCGACTAGCATTAACTTAGCGAACAATCTCGAATTTACGATACACGACTAACGTGACGATGTACTCAGTAGGACGGACCGGACACGAATGCGACTTGCCGGGCTGCATGTACGCACGAGCTCGCTCACGCATGCGCTGTTGCGCCTTCTCGACTCTCTGTCTCCGGGTCGCAACGCGGACTGCGCCGCGCGCGCAGTAATACATAATTCGTATAAAGTAGTAGCGGTAGCTACCACTGTCGCCATCCATAATGACTTTACCGACTTATGTTACCGACGAATACACAATCTCTATAAGCATCCTACTTTATCTTTGAACATTCTACTTTATCTTTAAACAAATAGCCTTTCTCGATCATCACTCTGGTATTCCTCCTTAAACGTCTACATGAAAATATTTACATTATTATATGATTAATATCTTTCCAACGGGAAAAAAACGGGCAAACGGGGTTTGTTTCTCAATTTAAAGGACACTTTAAGGAAAAGATTCATCCTAGTCTCGTTCGGGCATAATCGGTCAAACTGATTAAATCGCGCATCCGAAATTTACTTTCTTTATGCAAAATCGAGCTAATACGTTAGTCAATTATTTAACTTGTAAATAATTAATAAACATATTTCAAAAAAATATTCAAAATTTTTTTATCGATACAGCGTATAAAGAGCTGTATAAGTGAATTTTTTGAAAATTTTGCACACAACTCTAGCTGTGTACGAGAGGTTTGAACATACATAAAAATATTACGAAACTAAATGGATGAGCGTTAATGGCAATACTTAAAAATAAATATTAACTTATATTTAATAACATTTAACATATTTTATATGTTTTTCATAAACTTCAGGGTATTCTTAAAGCCGTAAAATAATTTATTTCCATTTAAACAAATGTTAAAAATCGATTTTTGCCGCATTTCGCCCACTGTGCGCCGTCAGCATCTAACGACTGAACCGACTCGGCTGGCATGGCCTCACTCGTCGGGTTCCCCCTCTCAGATGGAGTAGGGAGCGTTTCATCGTTCGACGTGGCAGAGCCTCGAACGTTGGATATTTCATCTGAATTTTCTTTTAATCCTTTAATTCTTGACCTAGTTGTTCTCTTATTAGGCGGTGAGAAAAACATACTTGTCATGATTTCATCACATAAATTTTCGGAATTGCGTTAAATACGTTTGATAAGATAGTATTTAATTTACAATGAGTCCTGTATTATATCTTGCCAAACCTCATTCAATAAATAATTTGTTGGAATAAATAATAGTTTATAATTGTGCCAATTGTCTAAATGGTTTACATCAAATGGATCTTAGTTACAATAATAAGCGAGAGCATTTGAAACGGAGAATAGAGGAGCATGTAGAAAAAGTGCGCTTACATGAGAGCGTCACGCAGCGGGTCTTATTGTGTTCACATTCCTCAAGTATTTACTATTCGCGCTAAGTCACAAGTATAGCTGTTCGTATAAACGGTATAACGTTTGGACTTTCTATAAGCGAATATTCTCGGTTTCATGCAACATATTCTCTACAATTCTATTTTATTTACAAATTCAATTACTACTTTACAATTTAACAGCTTTATTATACTACAAAATTTTAGTTATTTATAATTTCAACGTGCCCCACGTTGGGCGCCAAATGACACAGGATTCGTGAATCCACACCTGTCGCGGCCGGGTCCCTTAGCTGACAGGGCTCTAATATATTTACATTATAACGTTACTGATTGATAAATTAAACAAAATTTTGGGCGCCAATCGGTTTTGTTGGAACCAATAAACCTTGACTAACATGAGACAACACCAGGCGGGATCAGTTGGTAGACCCAAGGGAAATAGATTTACAAGAAGTTGAGATAAAAAATATATAAATTTATTTCACTTACGGACATCCGATTTTACTAACGGAATAGTACAATTGTTCGCACAGGCTCTCCGGCGACCGACGCCATCCAAATTTGTGATAATTTCCGAAACACTAATAAGATACTAATATACAATTCACTTAAATATACTAATTTACAATTGAGCAGATTGAGATCCCTAAAATTTACAATTAACTCCTCGAAGGCCGCTTGCTTCAACAGACGGAAGGGAAGTAGCTCTTCCCTTCTTTCTGATCGCTACGTGGCCCGTTTCCCTCTTGCTGGGTTCTCTACTCGATAGAGATCGATATTATCGATCTTTCCATGCACGCGTCTCCGAAACTCGTCGGCGCTTGCTAATACGCGCGAAATTAAACGAACACTTAAGACACTAAACCACATAAACATGCAGACACAAGGATTGAGGATTAACATTAAGCGTGAAGCTTTCGACAATCCTTCGAGGAGTAAAGCGTTGACGTCGAGAGAAATCTTACTATCTTACTTTCCTGTCACAACCTTTCTGGAGGATTGCTCTATAGGACAGTGAAAACCGCATCCAAATCCATCCAGTAGTTTCAGAGAAAATCGTAGACATACATACATACTCGCCGAATTGAGAACCTTCCTTCTTTTTGAAGTCGGTTAAAGACAATTGCTTAATTCCTTACATTATTAAGTAATTATACAATTTTTCAATATTTCCATTTTAAATAATTTTTAAATATTAATAATTTCTTAAATTTTAAATTATATATTTACAGGAGATGATTTGATTCCATTATGAGAAGAATGAAACAGACAGTGATATTACTGAAGAATCAGATGATGAATCTGAAAATATAAACCTCTACTCGGATGAAAGTTCAGATATATTTTTATATGAAAAGATAATGATTAATGAAATTACTAAAAATACAAATGATGAATCTAATTATAAATTTAATTATAATATACAATAAACGTGCGATTTCAAATATTATTTGTAACGATAAAGTAAAAAATAATGTTCCATAATAAATATAGGTAATTTGCTTATATATTTGATTCTCTCGGGTGATAGTTTTTTTAGTCTGGCAAAGCCTTTGTCCCGCAAAGCGGCTGCCAAACAACTTTTTTTCATTTTTAAACTGTAATTGACCACCACGTCAAATTTCGGGTTTAATAAAATGATTCCCGAAGGTCACTTTTCATTACATGTTTAGAGGGTCGCCAGACTCATGCCGTCCCGGCTGACAGCTGCCAGACTCTGTGAATATTGTTTTTTATTAACTAAACATTTTACATAAAAAGTCTCAGCTTTAATAAAATCATTCCGATGTGTTCATTTTTATGACAAGGTCGACGGCGTCCCGACGCCCGCCATCTCGGAAGGCCGCAACCAGACTTTTGCATTTCGTCATTTTCAACACCAAAATAAGAGAAAAAATGGCTTTCCAAGTTTAATAAAATCATGTCCAATTTTGGCCTCTACCTCCCGGGCTATAAGTATAATCGCAAATAGCGAGTACACTTACAAGGGAACGGTCGGGGGTGTCCGAGACCGATTTGGATGCGCTTTGGATATGTTGTTGAGCATCAAAAAATATTAGACTCGTATTTTTTTTTGCGGCTTATCTCGACGTTTAGGGATTGAAACAACCCCTCGAAAATAACGGATTTTATAGTTTTTAGCGAATATCTTCGAAAATATAAGACGTATGAAAAAAAGTTTGGTACAAAAGGTTTATGGCTTTTTGTGCTCTTTACAATGGCGTAATCAGATTTTTCAAATTTGTTACATTTTTTAATTTAACCCCACCTCCACCTATTATTTTTGCCAAATATAACAATTTTTCCAACGCAAATTTAAGAGCGTCAAATGCCAAATACATCCATGTGTATTTTTATTATGATACCATTATTAGATTTTTGGCAAGACGAGATGATATGTGGTATAGGCGTCGCGCTGTAGGTAGGTGTTGCGTTATTTCTGTTCAAGTTGCGCCGTACGCTTAAAAATTTCCATTTTAACTCCGGGATGACCGAAAGCGCTGATGCGAAGGCCAGCGCAAGGCTATTTCGAGAGTCCTGGACTAGCAACGGAATGTAGACTCCGATATTATAAATACCACCGCCGAATTGTAAGATCGAGCGGGCAGTCGCAAATTTGAACGTGGGTCACATTAACCGCTACAATAATACCCTATCCCAATTATAACTCCGGGACAACCGGAAGCGCTGATGCGAAGGTCAGCACTAGGCGCTGACAGCGAGGAGTTTACGCTATTTCGATAGCGTTAGCACGAAAATAAATAAGCAGGAAGTCCGGAAGGTTATATGGAGTAGGGGAAAGCCTTCGCGCGTTCTGAAGGAAGGCACGGACGGACGGCAGATAGATTTGAGTCGCTGAGCGAGAAGTACATAACATAATTTGGAGAGAGAGAGAGGTGAATAGTTGAAAGCAGTGAAAGTTGCAGAAAGTAGCATTATTACATTGTATGGATTAAACTTCATTCTGAAAGATATTAAAATTAAATATTTGTCTCGAACTTTAATTATATAAATAAATACGCACTTTATAATTAATGGAGTGGTCTTTGTTAGGTTTGATACCGTCTCTTTCCAATTTGCGACTGCCCGCCCGATACAATTCGGCGGTATTTATAATGTCGGAGTCGACATTCCGTTGCTAGTCCAGGACTCTCGAAATAGCCTTGCGCTGGCCTTAGCACCAGCGCTTTCGGTCATCCCGGAGTTGAAATGGAAATTTTTAAGCGTACGGCGCAACTTGAACAGAAATAACGCAACACCTACCTACAGCGCGACGCCTATACCACATATCATCTCGTCTTGCCAAAAATCTAATAATGGTATCATAATAAAAATACACATGGATGTATTTGACATTTGACGCTCTTAAATTTGCGTTGGAAAAATTGTTATATTTGGCAAAAATAATAGGTGGGGGTGGGGTTAAATTAAAAAATGTGACAAATTTGAAAAATCTGATTACGCCATTGTAAAGAGCACAAAAAGCCATAAACCTTTTGTACCAAACTTTTTTCATACGCCTTATATTTTCGAAGATATTCGCTAAAAACTATAAAATCCGTTATTTTCGAGGGGTTGTTTCAACCCCTAAACGTCGAGATACGCCGCAAAAAAAAAAAGTGTCTAATGTTTTTTGATGCTCAACAACATATTCAAAGCGCATCCAAATCGGGTAGGTTCTAAATCGGGTTTTTTCGACCAATAAACGTCGAGATAAGCCGCAAAAAAAAAATACGAGTCTAATATTTTTTGATGCTCAACAACATATCCAAAGCGCATCCAAATCGGTCTCGGACACCCCCGACCGTTCCCTTGTTAGTAGTTGCCAGCTATGTGTGGACCAACGGCTTTCACATCTCTTCCGAAAGATGGAGTCCAGTTTCTCCGCATGAGAGTCTCTCCGTTACTTTTTCGTGCAGAGGGGTGCAGTTTAGAATATTAAAATTTCTGTGATAGTGTAGACTCGAACCCGGTCCTTCGTGGTTACAAACTCTGGCGTTTTACTACTAGCCCACACTGCCACACTTATATTTTTTATTGGATATATTAAAACAGTCTTATATACAACAGTTTCTTCAATATATAACATTTTTTTAGGGTGTAGTTCCGAATGATCCCTGCTCCCGATCGACCTAAAATTTTACAGATAAGTTGTTTTCGATGTGAAGAATGAAGTGCGTGTGGTCCCAACTTCGGGAAATAAAAAAAAACCGTTTTATGATAGCACTTATTGACTAAAATCGATTCTATATCATGTATACGTTACTGTAAAAGTGATAAATTCGATAATAATATATAATTACCGGTTATTATGCATAATTTTCAACATACGGTGGTAAATGTGATAAAGGACCCCGCACAAAACCACGTGAAAAAGCCTTTCGGTCAAATTGGCTAAAACTTTGGGAATCAGTAGTTTATGTGATGCTGATCAAAAATCTCTGGGCGCGAAGTCCGAACATGGCCAGTTTTCGAGATACGAGGGGTCAAAAGTTGGGAATATGGCCAACAGGTTCTAGCTTACATGGGCTATCTACTTTGCAAGGCACACTATTATGTGTCTAGTTTAATGGTAGTGGAGCCCTCCGCAGGAAGGGCGGAACTTACTGCCTCCACGCATACACTTTCCACGCGAAACGAGGTGCCACATGGGTTTACAACTTTCCACGCGTGGAAAGTTCACGCATGTACTTTGCAAGCACACTATGTGTCTAGCTTAACGGCAGTGGAGCCACCCGGAGAGGGGCGGAAGCAATTGCCTCCACGCATACACTTTCCACGCGAAACGAGGTGCCACATGGATTTACAACTTTCCACGCGTGGAAAGTTAACACATGTACTTTGCAAGGCATACTATGTGTCTAGTTTAATGGTAGTGGAGCCCCCCGCAGGAGAGGCAAAACCTACTGCCTCCACGCATACACTTTCCACGCGAAACGAGGTGCCACATGGGCGATTAGAGTAAAATTAGGTTAGTTAGATTAGGTTAGGTTAGGTGTAATTTCATGTGGATATTTACTATATAAATTATATATATTATATTATATATATATGTTGTATATATCATATAGAATCAATTTTATTAGTCGATAAGTGCTGTAAAAATTGCTCATAAATTTTTTTTAATTTCCCGAAGTTGGAACCACACGAACTTTATTCCTCACATCGAAAACAACTTATGTGTAAAACTCTAGGTCGATCGGAAGCAGGGGTCATTCGAAACTATATCTTTTTTTTATACTGGCATATGCACTTGGCGACTTTTTTTTAAAAGTACTTTCGTCAACATGGGGGGTTCGAGGAAGAGCTTCATTGACTTCTATTTATTTCCACGGATTTCTACGGAAAAAATTCTTTTGTAGAAAGAAATTTTTGTTATAGGTAAAGAAATAAAAGTTTTTTTTGTGGTGTTCACCATTTCGAGTTGTTACGTCATCTGGAACAAAAATAGACATCAAATTCCTAATTAGTGATATACAAGACAGCTGGCTACGAGCCGAAAAAAATTTAAAAAAAATATTCGAAAAATGGCGGCTGTTTGAAGTTTGAAGTCGGTTTTTGACCTATTTTTTTCAAGTTAACAATGCATTTTTTAAACATTTGGAAAAAATTTTTTTTTTAAAGTCTGATTGTAGCTAATTAGACAAAGCATCCAAGAATATCGTGTCCAAATTTTAAAAAGATCTATCGACCCGTTCTCGAGATATTGTGAACACCGTTTTTGAAAACCATGTTTCGAGAAAAACGCGTTTAAAGTTTGGGAAGAGATTTGGAGTATCATTAATTGTTTATAATGCTATAACTCGAAAACGGCTCGTCTTACGAAAAAAATGCAAGAGACAAAAAAGTTCCATCTTGACCCGAAATTATTAGTAATGATTAAAAAAATTTTTTTTTGTTAATTAACAATGAAATTGTTTAAAATTTTTTTTTTCTAATTTTACCTTTAGTCGGCGATTCCGGGGCCATATAAAAGTCCTTCGATTTCAAGCAGGTTATCAGCATTAGCTGCTCGTAATTGTTTACGAAGAATTCTTCCTTCCCGTGTTGCATTCACGGCTTGGATCTCGGCCTGATAAAGACGATCTTCATCTGCCTCCTCACAGTAATTGTTGGCATTTGATCCAACTTTAATACCCAAGTATTCCATGACTTGTAGATATTATTTGCTTTCTGCATTGAATGTACAGGCTAAAACCTCACATTCCTCTCACACACGCATAAACTACTAAAGGCTGAAACTAGCGCTGCTCCGCTCCGCTATTACGCTCCGCTCTGCCCCGCTTCAGTAAAACCTTCGCAACTTCTACAATTCGTCGAATTTCTTAATAATATTTTAACACAATATTCTTGAAACTATATATTTTCAAGAAATGCAAAAAAAGAAAAATCGATTTTTTCAAAATTCTACTCAGGTGTAAGCCCTTAAAAAAGTTGTACCATTCCGGGAAAAAAGGATTAGATCTGACCAGACCCACACGGAACATAATATTTAATAGATATCTATATTAAATATCCCCAATGTATATCCATTATATTCACGAGATATATCCATTAGATATCCATTAGATATCCATTAGATATCCAAATGTCCGCAATACGAGATCTAATAGATATCCATTAAATATCCATGGAGATATCCACTGGATATCCATTAAATATCCAGTGGATATTTATATAAATAACTATTGCATGTCTAGTGGATATTGATTAGATATTTGATCAATGTTTTTTATTTTTATATATGTCCATTATATACAAATAGAGCCCCATAAAGCACATAAACGTTGAATCACCATCTCAAAAATATTATTTATCTAGATTTAAAAGAGGAGCCGGGTCCGAAGACCCGCGCGGATGTCGCGATTTTGCTTCGCCGGGGACCTGCTTATATTCGCTTCCAACAGAAATTTACTTACGAGTTGGTCTTACCACTATACGCCGCTTAGCGGTGTCTTTAACGAACTAGTAAATATCTGTGGTAGACATGTGGTAAATACTTGGTGGACATGGATATGTGGATAACGTGTGGATATTTAATGGATATCTTTGGTAGCTATTTTGTGGATATGGATATGTGGATGACACATATATATCTAATGGATATCTTTGATAGATATTTTATGGATATAAATATATGGATAACACGTGGATATCTAATGGACATCCCTGCTGGCTATTTGAGAGATATGAATATTTTTACATTTATTAGATATCTATTAAATATCCACCATAGATATGGACGTTATATGGATATGTAGATATCCACTGGATATCTATTAAATATAATGTTCTGTGTGGGAAAAGGTCGGGACACTAAATTATCTCGGAAAGATAACGTTTTCGGAAGAAATGTTTTATACAAAAGTTGTAGGATACCAAGTTATCCATTATGTGGTGATATTGATTTGACCTTGAACAATCTTGGGAAAGTCACATCAAGGTCACATTGAGTTCTTTAAACGGAGACCCCTATTTTTTATGTCATATTCTTGTCGAGACGTTTTCAAAACACTAAGATAAAACTCTCTTTCGTTAAAAATTTCCTGAAATATTTTAAATTTTGTCATGACATTTTTAATATAAAATATAAGATATCTCATAAAGTATTCACTTTTTGATAACTTTACCTTTATACCTTTATACGTAGAATAATAAAAGAAATCGAATAATAATATTAATTTTTATTAATCTTTACATTTGCAATTTTGCAAAATTGAATGCGTCTACAAAATGCAATCAAATTTTTTAAAATAATTTTTTTTGTTTTTTTTTAGGTTAGATTCCGATAACTTTGGCGCCAAAATGTAAAAGCAATTTTCAAAGGTATTTTTAGCGCGGAATACGGGCAAAATAATTTAAAAATTCCACGACCAATAGTTTGCAAGATATAGCGTCTGGTGTTTTAAAAACGTTTAATGATTTACAGATCTTTGTAGGTGGGATAAACCTCGCTTCATGTAGAAAGTTGCAAACGCATGTGGAACCGTACAATAATGAAAAACAACAATTTATGCTTTTGCCATTGTCAAAGCAGAGAATACTTTGTATTTATACGATAATTTTACTTTCATACTTTTATACGTAGAATAATGAAAGGAATCGATTGTTGTAAATAAAAATTATTTTAAAATTTTGATTGTATTTTGTAGACGCATTCAAATTTGCAAAATTGCAAATGTAAAAATTAATATTATTTTTCGATTCCTTTCATTATTCTACGTATAATAGTATGAAGGTAAAGTTATCGAAAAGTGAATACTTTACGAGATATTTCATATTTTATATTAAAAATGTCATGAAAATTTAAAATATCTCAAGAAATTCTTATCAAAAGAGAGCTTTATCATAGTGTTTTGAAAACATGGTAAATATTTCCCTTTACACAGTCAGCCCCGATGACCACATATGTTGTCAAGGATATGACCCTGAGTAACTTTTCCTTATCGTCGCTCACTGCTTATTTAAAAGTTATGAATAAAAAAGTTTGAGAAATTTCCAAGTTTGTGTCAGTGGCGTCAGTGCTAAAGGAAGTAATTTGCTGATATGTGTATATATAGACAGTACACATGTAAGCGGGGGAAGGGCTACCGCCTTTCCTTCGCAGGTAGGGATCGGTGGGACTGGACCTCGGTTTGCGTGGAAAGTTGAAATTCTGAACTATACAATGATAGACCTTGTTTTGCCCTATATGCGGTAGCCGCTTACATGTGTACTATATATATATCAGCAAATTACTTCTTCTAGTATTGACACAAATTCGTATATTTTTCAAATTTTTTTTGTTTATAACTTTTAAATAAGCAATGAGCGACGATTAAGTTATAAAGAAAAGTTGCTCAGGGTCATGTCCTTGATAACATATGTCAAGGTCAAGATCATCGGGGCTGACTATGTAAAGAGAAATATTTATCCAGATCTGATTATATCTGTTCAGATCTGGCCAGATAGAGACAATTTGCAGATCTGGCCAGATCTGATAAACCAGATATGGTCATATCTCGGCAGATCTAATTCTTTTTCCCCGGGACCCTTATGGAAAAATACACTCAACTTTTGGTGTTAACCGTTAAAAAAACACTATAGAAAAACCCTTAAAGTTGGGTGTGATTTTGGACCGTCAATTGAAGGTTAACCATCATTTGAAGGTTAATCTTCAATTGGCGGTCCAAAATCACACCCAACTTTAAGGGTTTTTCTTTGGATAATGGTTAACTTTCAAATGATAGTTAACCTTCAATTAATGGTTAATCCTTAAAAATGACGGTATAAACGCTAAAAATATAAACCCTCAAATGAAAGTAACAAATATGGCGTCCCAATGAGAATCTCTTAAGGGCTCCGCTCGCTGAATCGGACTCCTCGCCTCGATCCTCCCTCTCGGACGCTAGCTGCCGCAGCTCTCCCTTTCCTGGCGGTGAGTTCTCCCTGGTAATCCGACTCTCGCTCGGTTGGTCTCCAGAACACGCGCCGCAACGATCAATCCGTCAAGAAAGAGGTAACGGACTCGACACGTTCGAAGAAACGCAAGCAAGTGCGGCCATGACACCTAACGAGGCTCTTTGAGAGTAGCGACTCGCGCGTCGCGCCATCTAATGTGAAACGATCGGGCGTTGTACATCTAACGATGAGGATCAATCTCCAACCTACACTAAACATTGAGGCTTAATCCCCAACCTACACTTATCATTGAGAATAAACTCCCAATAAACACTCATCATTGAGGATTAAACCCACAATTTACCTAAACCTTAATGGTCAACACTCAATCTACATCTAAATTTAAGTGTTGACACTTAACTTTGATGACAAACACTAAACTTACGCCCAAATTTGAGTGTTAACTCTCAATTTGGGTGTTAACCATCAAAGTTGAGTGTACTTTTTCATAAGGGGATGCCAGTCAAGTGCTATTTATATGTGCGACAGCACTGTAAACAAAAATAAAATCGCCTTTTTTAGGTAAGTATATACGCATATGTAGTATACATGCATCAAGGCGCATGCGCGGAAAGGATGCCCTTATATACTCATTTTGTACATAACCCACACAGCAAAATATATCACCAAGATATCTAGAAGATATCTGAATGACGGAATATCTGATTGCGCAAGATATCATGAGAATATCTCGACATCTCCAAGATTATAAAAAGCTATGATAATTTTATCTCAGATCTGATATCTGATTCTGGATATATGTCGGATATCTATGCCTCATTTAAAAGCAGATATGTTACATACAACCCAATACCCACATAGCACATGGACGTCGGTTGAACGTCCGAAAGACGTCCGATTGGTCCGACACGGATATCTGTGGGATGTCCGTATTCGTCCGTTGGCTGTCCATGGGATGTACATATTATGTCCTAATGTCTGACCTATTTACGTTCACAGGACGTCCTACGAACATCCGGTAGACAAATACCGATATCCCATGGACATCCGTGTTAGATCAATCGGATGTCCTTCGGATGTCCAATGGACATCTAATGGACAAAATACAGTACATATATAATAGATGTCCGTCTTAGAGCCCGAGCAGAATAACTGACTTATAATTTTAAGACAATGTTTTATGCTTTAAGTCTTTGTCTTTAGTATAATGCACAATACTGTCTTACGTCTCAAGTCTTACAAACGTTGACACTTCGTACACACATTTAAGACTTGAAACACAAAACAATATTATACGTTACTAAAGATAAAGATTTAAAGCATAAAACATTGTCTTACAGTTATAAAAGTCAGCCATTCTGCTCAGGTCTTTAGGATATCCGTAGGGCATGTGGCATCAGAATATGGCTGCATTCCGATATTCACCACCAGTACTGAAAATCTATAGTCTACATAACGTAAACTATAGATTTTCAGTATTGGCAGTGAATATCGGAATGCAGCCTATGTAGGACGATTTTTGAACTTTTAACATTTTATTTACAAATTTCCTTTAAAAAAGTTCATCTTTGAGCGGACTTAAACTGCAGGTTTAAACAGATTAAACAAATACAAATGCTGTTCTTAAACTTGCTTGTATTATTATCAGTATATAATATCGTACATTACATATATAATATGTTACGCATAATGTGTAATATACTTTTGTACCGCAAAACTCTAATACTAGTACGCAATTAACAGGATACATAAAATAATTATTTAAATATATAGATAATAAAAAAAAATTATTAGACTTCAACAATTGACCATAGCAATATGAATAAATGCACTAAAAAATAAAGTACCCCAGCAAATCAGAAAGTAACATATATGTATGTTATATCGATGCTTTTTGTTGAGAATCGATTCAAGAACATTAATAAAACTACAAAATTAATACATTAATATAGTAATAAAATAATACTGTTTAAAGCTCCTGGGCTCTTTGTGACATCTTGTGAGATCGTGTCGTCAGAGGTGATAAACAACACTCTTGAAAGCCATTTCCAAATAAAAAAATATTTGCATAAAATAACACTTTAGATCACTTGCACACTTTAAAAATACTTCGAAAACTACCCCATTCCCTTGACAGTTAATAAACAGCCGTAAAATGAATGTAATACGAATGCGCAGGCGCATGACTAAACGATATGAGTTTGCACGAGACACACCGAGAATCGTAGGCGGGAATGGGCAATAAGCGGAAGGCGAAATACGCGGCAAATAAACTGCAATTGTTGGCACGAAGCGCCACTGCGCCAATATAACCGGAAACCGTCATTTTACATTCAGGAAGTGTGACAGACTGATATTTCATGTGTCGCACGAAAAGCTTTGTCGGGCGTATTAATTGGTTACAAGATAGAAGATTTCTAGAAACTCGAGAATTCGAACTTCTCTATCCTGTAGCTAATTAATATAACATGCTTACAAAATTTGGCGTACAACACATAAAATATCAGCAATGTAAGCTGTGTTCTCCCTCATTTTTAAAGAAAATGCGACTTGCTACGCGTAATAAGCGCCGATAAATAGATTTATTGTACAAAATATTCGATTAAATTTGTGTGTCGATCTACATATGCCACAGATAGATGTATTAACGTAAAACGGATGTGATTTGGATCCATCAAATATCCTGCAGCGGGTGTCCAACGGACTTCCCAAATAGGACGTACAGTGGACGTCCATAATTTGTCCATAGAAGTCGGATATAAAACGGATGTTTTGGACATCCAAAGAACGTCCTTTGATAAACGTCCAATGGATATCCATAAACGGACGTCGACAGGACGTTTGTAACATATCCACGGACGTCCCGACATAAAACCCCAGACAGCACACGGATATCCGATGGACATCCATAAGACGTCCTTTAAGGATATTGAGGATGTCCATAGGCCATCCGTTTAACGTCTTTTGGACATTTTATGGACGTCCATAGTATATCTGTTTATGAAATTGGTGGACATGCTTATATCCCTAAAACATGTCCACAGGATATTCGATGGACGTCCTATGGACATAATAAAAGGAAACATCCAGTATTGTAATTTACATTAAAAGGGTAAAAACAATAAAATATATAAATATTTTAAAATAATATATTTATTTTAAAAAGTTATATAAAATATATACATATATGTATGTATCCACACACACATACACACATTGTTAAACGTATTGCACACGCGTATTGCAAATTAATTTAAAAAAACAGCAATTTGTACAAAATAGTTATAAAAACTAATGTTGAAATTTTAATAATAAGGGTGTTTACTCAAATTTTGTAAAAAAATTCTCAGATTTTCTAGAAATTTTACTCCAAATTCACACTTTTGCATTGTTTAAAAACAAAAATGATTCAAAATAAGCAAAAATAAAATAAATTTACAAATTTCAATCAAGTAATTTTTTTTACAAAAATTGATTCCTTTGAAAAGTGAATACTTTACGAGATATTTCATATCTTAGGGGAGACCGGGGCTAGACCGTTAGTTTTTTTTCGGTGCCGATTTTTAACAACAAAATAAATAATTGTAGTTAAATGTGGTATACCACTGTAAAGAGTGAACCTTTAGCTACAAAATTTATACAGGAAATTTTTATCTACGTCGCTTTGTTTAACCGGTATAGAGCAAAAACGACAACGGTGCAAAAATTGAAATCTCAAAAATGCCGGGGTTGAACCGCTACCCCCCCGGGGTTAATCCGTTACACTTCATTTTCAATACATATACGTACATCTAATCCTGAAAAATGATAGGATACATTTTAATAATTGTTTTTTAAGAGAAAAATATAAAAATTTATTAAAAATTTTTATGCGAAACATTATTAAAAAATAATTGTGTTACCTATTCCATAAAACAATTTAGGCACATGAATACAGAGGTTAACCAAATCGTAAACTCCCCAACGGCACGTCATATTGTCAACGCGGGCAACCACGGGGAACACGCGTGACGGCGTTCCGATGCCATAGGATCAGCGCGGACCCTCGAGCAACCTAACCAAGCCGCGTTTCTCGCGGGTGAGCAATAAATAGCGACAGGGGGGTTAGAAAAGCTCGCGGTGGAGCGCGACCATTTTACCGACTCGACGGCGTCCTCGCGCCGATTCCTCGACGCGCCGACGACGACGACGACGACGACGACGACGACGACGACGACGACGACGACGACGACGACGACGACGACGACGACGACGACGACGACGACGACGACGACGACGACGACGACGACCACCACGACGACGACGACGACGACGACGACGACGACGACGACGACGACGACGACGACGACGACGACGACGACGACGATGACCACCACGACGACGACGACGACGACGACGACGACGATGACCACCGACACCACCACCACTACAACGGCGGCGACAATGACGCCGAGACGATGCGGCGAACGCTGGAGATGCTGTTGCACGCGCGACTGTCACTGACACAACGACCAACAACGACGATCTACCGCGCGCGCGACATGTCAACTCTCGCGCGGAAATCGCGGGATCTCAGAGCCGTGCCGTGTCTCGCCGTACCTCGCCGACGTGCCGTGAGCGCGAGCGATCTTGAAAACAACGGTCCGCCATCTTTTCGGTCGGCCAAAACACCCGTTTTGCGACGATACGTGCGTACCATTTCCCTCCTACACAAACTGACACTGAAGCACGTGCAAGGGAAGACAGAATCACGCCGCTCGAGGGAAACCTAACCTGAAATCGCCGTGAGCTGAAGTCGTGCGCCCGGCGCGCCACAGTGACGAGACTAGCGGACCAGCCCCGGGTGCTTACTAGCGGATAAGCCCCAAACATAAGTTTCAGGTTTGATCGTCCACGAAATATTAGACATTAACGATAATGAAAAAACTACACTGGATTCGTGTTCAGCATGCATTACTCTTTATAATCACGTACCTCGAGATTTGGAGAGCAAATATTATTGCAGATATTACAATATTTCCACGCGCAGAAAATTTCACTTTTACCTTCCGAAAACACGTTTGCTCTCGTAAAAATCATAACACGGCAGGTAACCTGCCGAAACTCCGTTGGTCACATGGGTACCATAAGCAGCGTTTACAATGTTAATAGCGAGTTCGCACAATATACAGGTTCCGAGATATTTGATTTAGCGGATTTACCCCGGTAGCGGTCTAGCCCCGGTCTCCCCTATATTAAAAATATCATAACAAAATTTGAAATATCTCAGAAAATTCTTAGTAAAAGAGAGCTTCATTATAGTGTTTTGAAAACGTCTTGACAAGGACAAGAATATGCAATAAAAAATGGGATATTCCTTTTATCCTAGTGCGCAAGGATTTTTGCTTACGAGAAGGTACTGGCGCATGTAGCCGCGTCGAGGCAGCGCATGTTACTAGCGCTCGCCCGAGCAAAAATTTTCTAAGTCCCTTCGTGACATGTTGATTTCGCGCCGCGGTCGTTACCTTCGGCGCAGCCCCAGCAAAAATTTTCTATGTTCCCTCGCGGCGTGTGGCTTTTGCCGGGACGAATCGGTACGGCGTCCATGTCCTCTCGGATTGTTTTATTGGTTACGAACTTGAGTTGATCTTTATAAAATATAAGAGCTAACTATGAATCGGCCATATATTCGAATGCAAATGTTGCAGAGATGTCTTTTTCAAAGATATAATATGTGATATCGAGTAATGATGTCCTGTAGATATCCTGTAAATATCTGAAAATAAGATATCTCAGATTTGACT
Organism: Temnothorax nylanderi; assembly: GCF_030848795.1. Taxonomy (NCBI): domain Eukaryota; kingdom Metazoa; phylum Arthropoda; class Insecta; order Hymenoptera; family Formicidae; genus Temnothorax; species Temnothorax nylanderi. Next base: position 19,032 of record NW_027249433.1, read on the forward strand.
TGAAATTGTAGGCATAAAGATATCTGGTTATATCTCAGATATATTTTGCCGTGTGGGAAGAAGACCCTTATACCTGAGAGCGGCCATGGGTGCGATTTAGCTGTTACTTTATTTTGGAGGGCCTCTATGTCCACAAAATGTGCACATTGAACTATGTAGCTAATATCCATGAATCCAGTAGGTAATGTGCATGATTTTGTGGTTTTCTTCCGTGTTATGTTCATGATTTTTTAGTTCTTTTCCGTGTTATATATTCACTTGTTCTCGGATTTTTTGTCCTCTTCGGAAAAGAACAAAAAAATTGTGAATATGGCAAGGAAGGGAATCACAAAATCGTGTACGTTATCACAAAATCATGGATATAATACGGAAGAGAACCACAAAATTGTGCACATTACCTACGGGATTCATGGATATTAGCTATCATAGTTCAATGTGCACATTTTGTTGACATAGAGGCGCTTCAAAATTAGGTAACAGCTAAATCGCGCCCATGGCCGCTCTCAGGCTTCTCTCTGTAAAAAGTTAGCAGTCTAGTAATATACATATAGATGTCTGTGGTTGCACTAAAAATTACACCATGACTTAGAATGTCACCAAATTCCGTTGACAACACTGACACATAAACACGTGTTTACAGTAGGAAAGACAAGTTTCTACGATAGATTTAAATTGGCAAAAAGCCTAGTGTCAAGTTTGCCCCAGTCTCCCCTATATATATATAACAGACTAGATATATATATAGTCTGTTATATTTTGATACTAGAGTTGCAATACTTTTACATTTTACCAAGCGATAGAGGTGTTGCTTTGAACATCGTAGGAAACTTTTATTTAAATTTAAACATTTTTTTATATTTCTTACTGTTTATAAAGTTTTAAATTGTTAAAAAGTAATGTATTTTATTGTGTGTGTGTGTGTGTGTGTGTGTGTTTGTGCGTGCGTGCGTGCGTGCTCTTCACTTCATATGAATGGTTTAAGAATATCTATAAACTTTTCAGTACTCATACGAGGGTGGTTTGATAAGTTTGATAAAGGCCGCGGTGGCCAGTTTTCGTATGGCGGGATGCCCCCAGCGATATCGGGCTGATTTTCACACATAAGGTACCTCATGTCCCAACATTAAATTACCATTCATATATGATGGTGGTATCTCTACAGGTGTTAAAAAAATCTTGTTTTGAAAATTAAAATATTTTTTTTGGACACCTTATTATAAATGTCGGAATCAAATTAAACTTGTGTGAACCTTTTCCTAAGGTATTCTATTACCCATATTTTTTTCAAGGTCCTAACTTTTCCCGTTTCGGAGAAAAAAAAACTTTTTGATTTTTGAGTTTGATGTCATAACTCCGGAACCACGTTGTTCTAGAAACTAGTATGAATGGTAATTTAGTATTGGGTCATGAGGTACCTTATGTGTAAAAATTAGCTCAATATCGCTGGAGGCATCCCGTCATATGAAAACCGGCTACGGCCTTTGTATGAGATGGCGTTACAATCCATTTGGTGACGTAATGCTTGAAAAGTTCAACTCTTCAAACCCCTCCTCCCAGGCCAAATTTTTCCCCCAGCCAGAAATGACGCGTTGTTCACGTTCGGTAGTCGTTTGAAGCGAGCGGTTTTTAGCGGTTGTCACAAAAACAAAAAAATACTATTTTTTTAACAAAAAAATGTGTTTTACTTGCTTTTTTTAACCAAATACGAGGGTTGTTTGATAAGTTGAGTAAAAAAGTAAGTAAAACACTTTTTTTTTAAAGAAAGTTTTTTTCCATTTTTGTGGCAATTGCTAAACCGCTCGCTTCAAACGACTACCGAACGTGAACAACGCGCCACTTCGTGCGCGTTTGGTCTGGATGTTTGAAGAGTGGAACTTTTCAGGCATCATGTCACCAAATGGTTTGTAATGCCATCTCATACAAATTTACCAAACTTATCAAACCACTTTCGTAAATTTACTTCATTGAATTGCCTTGATTTTTCGTAAAACTTTGGTAAATATATACCCTTACGAACCCACCCTCAATGACCTTCTCCTTCACATATATTATAGAGGTCATCCGCTTGAGTAACCTTCAGAAGATTTTAGCTCGTTGTTTATTAAAAAGTTATGAACAAAAAGATTTAAGAAATATAATAGTTTGAGTCAGTGCTACGGGATGTATTTGCTGATATGTGTATATAGACAGTACACATGTAAGTGGGAAAGGGATTACCGTCCCTTTCCCGCAAATAGCAGAATTGTAATAAATTCGTACTTATTTGTAATGAATCTCTATATATCTTTGTGTATCTAAAGCAAATCTCATAATCTATAATTTTTTTTACTGAATATAAACAAATTCAAATTTACATGTATGCAGGAAATGAATCTGACACGTAAAAATCACGCAATATACTTTTTTTTAGCTGTGTCCATGAATATATGGATATATATTCGGAAATACGATCAGAGAACACGACTAAGTTAATAGAGACACCGTTTGGTGGACGATTCTGTGGACCAATTCCACCACGTAGACGGGTTTCTCTGTATCAAGGAATTGCTCTTAGTTTCTTCACCGATAAGAATATCACGCAGCCGAACATTTTCAGCGGTATTTACAGATTTATTAACGCCTGTAAGTCTTTATACTATTTTTAAGACATTTCATTGATAATGTGTCTGTATTAAACATTTGCAGTCGAATTTCCGTATTCGCAACATATTAAAATTGAACGATCTTTTGCTTTGCTTTTATTTCCATTTCAATGGCATATGCGCAGCATGAAAATGATTATAGGTACATAGGGTAGACCAGGATTAAAATTGCTGTCTTTTTTTAATGACTTTCTATAAACAAACTGTAAGTATAAATGCCGCAAAAGATTTGTAAAAAATTGCATGTTATATACAGGGTATCCTATTTTAATTTGAACAGTTAAATATCTCGATATCATGTGGTTTTAGAAAAAAATGTTTCAGACAAAAGTTGCTTTCAAGGAGAACATAATAAAAGATGGTGGCAATGATTTGACCTTGGATAGTCGTTTGAAGGTCACGTGAAGGTCACTGTGGCAACTCCAATAGCCACAAGGTTATCCTCCGCTTCAAAAGCCACGGGATTTTCTTTCGTACGCCACGTGGTTATTTTTGCCTACGACCGTGGGACAGTTTTAAGTCACTCTGACCACGCGTTTGACAGGCCACGCGTTCCTTCGCAAGCGAAATCTTCGAAGAGTCTCTGATAGATGGAAGTGATTCTTGCATTTAAAATGCAACCACGAAGTGGATATTAAGAGAACCGAATTCGGTAAAAATCGGGCGAGACGAATTGAGCTATAGGATTTAAGCTATAGGAGCTAAAGGTTTTAATCACGTTCCGCTTTTGCCGTAACCAGATTCCTTCTCGCTTCGACGAGGAAGGAATCATTAAGAAGCACCAGACTCGCCCACTTCCGCTGCACCTCTCGCAGTAAAGCGGAGGAAGGTTGCGCCAGACGCAGCTCCAAGACAAGCTGTCCAGCAACCTATATCGCCTCCTGGCGCTAGTCATCCAGCTTTCGGCGCTCAGTCGCCAAAATCGGGCGAGACGAATTGAGCTATAGGATTTAAGCTATAGGAGCTAAAGGTTTTAATCACGTTCCGCTTTTGCCGTAACCAGATTCCTTCTCGCTTCGACGAGGAAGGAATCATTAAGAAGCACCAGACTCGCCCACTTCCGCTGCACCTCTCGCAGTAAAGCGGAGGAAGGTTGCGCCAGACGCAGCTCCAAGACAAGCTGTCCAGCAACCTATATCGCCTCCTGGCGCTAGTCATCCAGCTTTCGGCGCTCAGTCGCCGTCCTCTGGCGCTAGACGCCTAGCCTCCGGCGCTAGGTGCCCAGTCCCCGGCTCTAAGCCAACTCCGGGCGCTAGTCGCCCTTCCTCCAGCTCTAAGCTAACTCTTGGCGCTAGTCGCCCTTTCTTCGGCTCTCTGTCGACTCCTGGTGCTAATCGCTCAGCCTCTAGCACTCAGCTACCGACTTTGGGTGTTGGTCGATAAAATCGGAACTTTTCACCAATTATCGACGCTAATTATCAGTACCAATCAATACCAATTATCGCCCAGCCTCAGGAGAACGAACACCTCCCAGAAAGCGGCCCTTCTAAATCGAGACTTCAACGCCGAGCTCCGGAGGGTCTACTCCACCGAATCCGTGGGTAATTCCGCCACTTATTTCTCCACTCCTTTTCTCTCTTGTCAGAAGAGTTACCGAGGGAACCCAAACAGTTGGAACGCAACTCAAGAAAAAACCAGAAGTCAGGATCATTGCGACGCAGACCAAACGCCGAGGCGGCGGAAGAAGTAATAAATAATTTTGTTAAGCAAGATTCCAAAGATGAAATGTATTCAAAGAATTAATAAAACGTTATTATGAGTTAAATATCTTATAATTAGCGATTTATTAAAGGAAAGTAAGCGTTTTCCTCGGTTTTCCAAAGTTACCTTCAATTTCTTAAATAGAACTTCCTATTTATCATTGCATATTTTTGTAGCCCTTGTCGAAACATTTTCAAAACGTTATAATGAAGCTCTCTTTTGTTAAGAATTTCCTTAGATGTTTTAAACTTTGTCACGATATTTTTAATATAAAATATAAAATATCTCGTAGTATTCACTTTTCGAAGACTTATCTTGATACTTTTATACGTAGAATAATGAAAGAAATTGATTGTTGTAAAAAAAGAAACAAAACAAATTATTTTAAAGGTTGCATTTTGAACGCATTTAATTTTACTAAATTGCAAATGTAAAAATTAATATTATTATATTAATATTATTATATTAATATTATTATTAATATTATTGTTCGATTCCTTTCATTATCCTACGTATAAAGGTATCAAGGTAAAGTCATCGAAAAGTGAATACTTTACGATATATTTCATATTTTACATAAAAAATATCATGACAAAATTTAAAATATCTAAGGAAATTGTTAACAAAAAAGAGCTTTATTATTATTTTGAAAAGCTTTCAAGGTAAGCTACAAGAGTATGCAATGGAAAATGGGGTTTTATTTAAGAAATAGAAGGTGACTTTCACGTGACCTTCAAACGACTATCCAAGATCGAATCGTTGCCACCATTATTATGTCTCCCTTGAAACCATACAACACTTCTGTCAGAAACATTTTTTTCTACAACTACGTGATATCGAAATATTTGACTGTTAAAATTAAAATAGAACACCTTGTATATTAAAAATATTTTTAACACAACATTGTACCTATATATTAAAAATATTTTTAATACAACATTGTATTATAATATATTAAAAATATTTTTAATACAAAATTGTAATTTATTTTCGTATACTGAATAAAAAATATGAGTTATAGCTAAAATTTATTTTAATAAATTGTTAAAAGGATGTTTATTATACATTTCGGTACATTTTTGTAGTCAGAAAATTGTAAAGAAGACCAAAGAATTATCTACAAAAATGTAACGAAATTAATAGAGGAAAGTCCCCTATTATGAGATAGGATCCTAATATGAGATGGCGGGGTTTTTTCATGATGGGATCAACAGATGGGGCCTATATAGGGCCTTTTAGCTTAACATATCTCATATTAGGATCCTGTCTCATAATAGGGGACTTTCCTCTAGGCATTATTTTCAGAATTTATTAAAATATACAATTTTTTTTTTAAATTAATCTCGTAATTATTTTATTTATATCTATTTCCATATATTTCTGGATTTCTCGTACTCAAAGTAATATTACCGTTGGTCTTAACTTAAGCTATTACTATGCAATGACAAAATATTTATATAGCTCCGTTTCAAAAAATATCGATGACCTTGTAATTTTAAAAAATATGACCTTGAAAAATTTGTTTTGCTTATCACATTATTTGTCTTTTAAAACAAGTAACGTCTTTCTGTGACATTTTTTGCATCCTTACATGAGTGAGATATTTAAGACGTTCAAGTTAAGTAAGGTATTTGTATACCGGGAGTATACCAAAAGTTCTGGAACGGCCAATTATCTCAGAAAGTATTGGTTTATTGGAGATAATTGGCCGTTCCGGAACTTTTGGTACTCACGGTAGAGATATATTGAACGAGAAAGATATATTTATTGAGATAACAATTTACTCCATGTAACAGTCCTGCCAGTTTTGATCACCCTCATCTTTTGTATTCTATCTTTTATATTCTATCACTAGTGGAAATGGAAAAAAAGAATATCAAGAACACTTTATCCCTACCGATATCTGACAACACTATGTTCATTCGTACGATCAAGCATGGTGTATGATAAAAAATGAGGAAAATTTTCTTCGCCAGTGGATAAATAACAGTAATGAGACTTCTTTGACTATAACTGGCAAATTTTATTAATAAGTCAGCACGAGTTCAACTCTAATTCGAGTCCTTTTCAAGTGTATACATATTCTTACGAAGACATTCGTTAGTCACGACAACCCAAGTAGCAAAAAAATATTTTTAAACGTTTTTAAAAACATTTTTAGTAATGAAAAAAAAATATTTAAAAAACGTTTAAATTAATGGGATAGATCATTTTTTTCTTATTAAAAAAATATTTATTTTAATATTGTAAAAAATGTTTTTTTAACATTAAAAAAATGTGTTTTTAATATTAAATAAACGTTTGTTAACATTAAAAAATGTTTTTTTAACATTAAATAAATGTTTTATTAACATTAAACATTTTTTTAATGTTTAAGAACGTTTATTTTAACAACTTTTTTGACAAAGAAACGTTTAAAGAACGTTCTTTTTCTTTATCTAGGAAAAGATAAAAACCGCTTTCCTAACTGTTTCTTTTGTATATTGGGTGTGCGTACAACCGCGCGTCCATCTGAAAAAACTGCTCTCTCAAGCCGGTCACTCATCCGTGTATAGTACCGCGCCCACGTTGCTTGACTTTGATGATCAAATGGACAAGTGACGATCCTCTGACGCTTCCTTCTTACCTGTAAGTACTTGTCTACAACATATCTTTAAAGTGTTAAAAAATCTTATGGGTCCTATGACGCGGTTTACGGAACGGCACATAATTTATAAAGCAAAACAATAGAAAAATTCGATTGAAACATCTCTTACAATTAAAAAATTAATATAAAATAATATTTGAAGTAAATATTAAATAAATATTAAAAAAATGTTAAATAAATATTTTTTTCATATTATTATTGCAAATAAATAATTAATGTAAAATAAATATTAAATTAATGTCGAATAAATGTCTTTTTAAATCATTATTGCAAATGAAATATTAATGTAAAAAAAATATTAAATAAACGTCAAATAAATATTTTCTCTAAATCACTATTTCAAATAAGTAATCAATGTAAAATAAATATTTAATAAACATTAAATAAATATTATTTTTACAATAAATTGTACAATGTATAATTAATAAAAAATAAATATTAAAAAAACATTTAAAAAACATTGTCTGCTGCTTGGGAATGTGCCTGCAAGTCAGATCTAAAGACTAGAAAGAAACGAAACGGAATTTGCTTAAACTATGAATAACAAAATGAGTTCATGGTTAAAAAGAAAAGGAAAATTTCTAACTTACATGCTTCGTGCGTTGTGTGATGATAAAACATGGTCAATTATTAAAGTGTAAAAAGTAAAAATTTATTGTGTCAGGAAGCACGTCTGCACGCCTCAGTAACGGACAACACAATGAGCAATATTTAATAAATAGCATACATTTATTATACAAATCTAGCGAGAGCAGTACCGCGTTGTATATTGCCCACGCTTCCGCTGTGAATACTGACGCACGCGAGGGGAGCTTATACATTAAGCTTTTCTGGAGTTGAGGGGAGTAGCACGAAGCTCCCACCCAGCTTGCCGTATCAACTTTAGAGCCGTCTGTATAAACAACAACAGAGTTGTCCATAACTGTTTTAAATGCATCCATGAAAAGGTTCTGGACTGAAGATCTGGGAACCCTTTCTATGACCTCAAGGAGGTCTGAGGCTGGGCGGTATAAGGAGGGAGCAAATAAAATAGTTTGGAAGGAGTGTTGGTAGGGAGAGGGGGCAACTGCGGAATGGAGAGAGGGTTGAAGGGCCCGAGTGCGTGTGAACAAGTTAAATAGAGGAAATCTTTTATGACAGTATTCGTAGTTAGTTAGGTTGTCTCGAGTAGTGAGTGCAAGCTGGTATAGCGCCTCTGTTACCGGGTGATTAGTAACGGATAGGGTTTTAATTAGGTATTTGGATGCAAGGAACTGAAGGCGGAGCTTGAGAGGTGCTTCTTTAGCTTCCGCGAACATGGTGTTAATGGACGTTGATATGCGGTACCCTAAACACGCTCTAATGGCTTTGTTTTGGATTATTTCAAGACGATAGAATCTATAGAGGCGTATTCTATAGATCCTCGTAGCACCGCACGATAAATGTTAAGGAGGAGTTGGGGATGAGATCCCCACCACACCCCTCTAAGAGCTGAAATGACGTCCGCGGTTTTCCTAGCCTTATTGATAACTGAATTTATATGTAATTCACCTGAAAGCTTGGGGTCTAGAGTGACTCCCAAGAAGCGAACGGAATCTGAGGGAAATATGGAGGCATCCTCAATTTGAATTTTGTGCTGCTTGGTATTGGGAATCTTTTTTGAGGAAAATATCATGAGCTGAGTTTTTGATGGCGAAATTTCTAATCCGCGACTGCGCAGGTATTTGTTAATGTTATTTATAGAGGACTCTAACCACTTGATGATTTTCTTGATCTTTTTAGCTGAGGTGAAAATGACGATGTCATCCGCAAACTGAAGGATTTTTACGTGCTGGCTTAGCTGGGCTGCTATATCTTTAAGGTAGAAGTTAAATAGAAAAGGACTGAGAACTGACCCTTGGGGCGAAATGTGGGGAGATGATATTTTCCCTTCTATCACAAACTGTACGATTCTTTCCGCTATGAGATTCTGTACAAACTGACATGTTTTGCCAGGAAATCCGGCTTGCAAAAGATCATCTACAAGTATACTAGGGATGACGTTATCAAAGGCTGCTTTAATGTCTATGAAAAGCGCTGCTGTTGCTTTACCAAGGAGGTTATTGTTATGAATATCTCAGATGCGAGTATGGTGAGATTATCAGAGCAGGAACGGAATTTACGGAACCCGAATTGGTGTTCCGGAATCAAGGTCGCAGTGCCTGACTCCGCACACCAGTGTATGCGGTTGAGGATCATTTTCTCTAGGAGTTTTAGAGTGCAGGAAGTAAGAGCTATTGGGCGTACTCCTCTGCCATGAGGTTTGGGGATTAAGTAGACCAGAGAGTGAGACCAGTGATCCGGAAAGTCGCCTTCGGCAAAAATATTGTTAAGGATTCGATGAAGTAATTTTTTAAGCGAGAAAGGAAGGGATTTTAATATTTTATAATCGATTCGGTCGATACCGGGGCTAGAGCCGCTTTTGGAAGAATTTAGGGCATGATGAAATTCGCTACACGTGAAGGGGCTGTCGAGCCAGTTCAACGGATTGTCCATATCCGGTTGATCGCTTTTTGCCAGGTTTGTTCGCTCTTCCGAACAAGCTGGTGGGCAAATATTGGCCGTGGTGGCGTCAATTTCTTCCTGATTAACGGAATGGGCATCTGCTTTGGGAACCAACTTCCTATTGCGAAACCTCTTAATCATATTCCAAATGGAAGGGGTGGGAGTCTTAAAATCAAGAGAATTGCAATATTTTTTCCATCCCTCTCTTTTGGCGGTTCTTAGGATTCTTCTGGTTTCGGTCATTTGCTTCCGATACAGATGATAGTTGGCGACCGTAGGGTTTTTCCGATATGTTTTACATGCGGATTTTCTTGCTTTGACTGACGCTGTGCAGTCTTCGTTCCACCACGGGGAAGGAGGGGGTTTGTTGCTTGGGCTATTGAGATTGCTGTATCTGTCTGAATGTAAATTATTAGCAATACGCTATACCGCAATCGCCTACCGCATCCACTCACACACGCATCCACTCACACACGCATCCACTCACATACGCATCCGCTAACCAAGTCTCTTTCCCCTTCTAATAACCTTATTGAGTTTCTTAGGCACAGTATAAACGACATCAAAGCCACGGTTGTTTAAAACATTACGGATACTTTCGCTGTAATTTTTTATGAGACAGATAGAATTAGTTTATAAAATCGACTGTTCAGACTGCGACGCGACGTATATAGGACAAACGAAAAGACATCTCGAAACTCGAATTAAGGAACATAAGTTTGACATAAGGAAGCACGCCAGCAATCATTCAGTAATAAGAAAACACCGGCTTGAATTAAATCATGAGTTTAATTGGTCTGATACAAAAATTTTACATAAAGAAAAACATGTCAAAAAGAAAAATCGCCGAGATGTTTTTAATTAAAAAACACAATCAAGCGATCAACCTTTAAAAGGACACCGAGAACCTGACAGCAATATATGACAAAATAATAGGGGTCACCGAATCAACCTCTATTTGTCATAAACTATTATTGTTTATTAAATATTGCTCATTGTGTTGTCCGTTACTGAGGCGTGCAGACGTGCTTCCTGACACAATCGATTTTTACTTTTTACACTTTAATAATTGACCATGTTTTATCACCACACAATGCACGAAGCATGTAAGTTAGGATTTTTTTTTCTTTTTAACCATGAACTTATTTAGTTATTCGTAGTTTAAGCAAATTCCGTTTTGTTTCTTTCTAGTCTTTAGATCTGACTTGCAGGCACATTGTCGTGACTAACGAATGTCTTCGTAAGAATATATATACACTTGAAAAGGACTCGAATTAGAGTCGAAACGTCGTGCTGACTTATTAATAAAATTTGCCAGTTATAGTCAAAGAAGTCTCATTACTGTATGAAAATATAAAAATATAAAAAATATAAAAAAGGCAAGATTGTACAACATATGGAAATCTTTATTGGGGGGTACCTTACGTTAGTAGTTAATATATCGGCTCTTCATGGTGTTCTTTTTTTCCATTTCCACCAGTGTATTTTATTACTTTATGTATCATCATGTGACAGATATAAAACAATGGCAAGGCAGCAGGAGAAAGTATTAAGAATAAGGATGTTAAGAATACGGATATTCGATTATATTTAAAAAATGCTATAGAAATTTAATAATACATATTTGACATAACTTATTTGCAGCCGAATATGAGGTTGGCACACCAGAGCCAAGCACACCGTGCTCTTTCATAATACATGCAGAAACTAAACGTAACGGAAACATACTGTCTCCTACTTATCCTGGTACTTATCCGAAAGATCTTATTTGTACCTATCAATTTGTCGGGCGGCGTGGACAACGTGTGCGGTTGGAATTTCGTGACTTTGATTTGTTCTTTGGGGGGCCACAGTACGTATTTGCAAGGCCAAAATTTTTATACAGAATTTCTAATAATTAACAGCCAAAGTAAAAGAAATTAATTCCTGTAAATTATCCATTTTTTAAATAAAAGCATATCTTAGATTTTTAAATCTATTTGCATTAGGTATCTATAGCGATATGACATAATTTAATTCAAGTTAACAAGAAAATTATTCCATAGTTGTCCGCTAGATTACGTGAAAGTGTACGATGGTCCCAATAATTCGACCGCCGTTATCGGCACGTATTGCGGCCAGCAACGAAATTTGGTATTATACTCCTCGGAGAACAGTTTGTTCGTGCTATTTTCCACGTTAAAGCGCACGGCGAATACACAAAATCGAGGATTTAAAGGAATCTTCGAGTTCTCGGAGAGTTTCGTCAGCTTGGGTAAGACGTCTTGATTGTGACTCCTCGTTTCTTGTTTATGAAATTTTACAATTTTATTAATCGTTATTTGTCATCTTTCTTAATCATGTAGATTTTATAACGGAATATCAAGGCGAGCATATCCGTGGATCCGAATGCGATCAGAAGATTCTTAGCAAGAAAGAAACATCAGGATTCGTAGTTAGTCCAAATTTTCCATATCCTTATATACCGAAGGTTGTCTGTCGTTATTTTATCTACGGTATGCAAGACTCGCAACATTTAGAGCGCGTGCGACTGGAATTTCTAATGTTTACAATACAGATACCCAAGGGAGAGTAAGTATTAATTATATTTATCAAGTATTCCTAAGGAGGATAGAAAGTTAAAATAATGTCAATTTGATGTTATATTGACCAAATTTACGTCATTTTTTGGTCAATATAACGTCAAATTGACATCATTTTGATTTTTCTGTTCTCTTTGTGTTGCCAGTGTGATAGTACGTAAATGTCATTTTGCATCGCATTCTCTTTTGCGCTTTCACAGGACAACATGTACCGACGGCTATCTAAAATTATATTTAAAAGGTCAAGAAGCGACGGATTCTTATGACAAATTCGATTATGAGATGTGTGGTAATAAGAGCAATCCAAGCCACATAGTGAGCGACGGGCCGAGACTCGTGATGGTGTTCAGTAGCGGAGAACTGCAGGCACAGGGCTTTAAAGCTAAGTGAGTGCACATATAACACAATTATGCAAGACAAGTGTTTTCAAATAAAAAAATCGTTTTTTACAATATTTTTTATCTTCTCCTTTAATTACACAGGCCTAAAAAAAAAGAAAAGTTGTCTGCGCCATGGACTAGACCATGATATTCTCATGTATTTTCGCCTGCTGAAACCGAATATAATCTCAGTTTTGCCCCTACACGTCAGGATTTTTTTCTACAGCCAAAAACACCTTGAAAAATCCATTAAATCGTAAATCCCACAACTTAACATCAAACTCCGTAGCTCACTCAACTCCAAACAGCCAAACTAAGAATACCACATAACCTTTTCATACTAATCCCGTAACCCTGGAACCCTATACTTGCAAGCCCTATAACCTCATGACCCTATAACACCATAACTGGGACAGAACGAGGGATATACGAACAAAATGAGTTCCACTGATTCGAATCAGAAGTCCCGAATCATGTCCACGGAGTACCATCGAATTTATATATATGTGGCTATCCCATATACATTGTGCCTGGATGTCTAAGGGTGCCGCCCCATGGGGGGCTAACTAATCAAAATGATTCCGAGATTCCGTTTTTCGAAATTCCGTCCTGCATGGGACGGCACCCTAAGAATTCAAACGATATGTTTCTTTTTCTGATAACGGAATCTCTGATACCGTTATTGGAATTGAAAATCCTGCTGCCTCAGAGGATGCTGGAGATGGTGACAACTGCCTCAATCAAGGATGTGTAGAATGATCCATTTTCCGATCCTCTGAGGTAATGAAGCCGGCGAACGCGCGCTGCCTTGCAGGGGGGCGTTAGGGTGTGAGGATGAAGCCGTAGTGTGTCTGACAACGAGTTGACTTTGTCCTCGTCAAAGTCGGAAAGCCCTCATACTACGACCTAGGGAAATATGAGGGTTATCACCCCTAGGACGGCGGACTCACCTGCGATCGGAACAGGATCCTTAACGTGCTACACTTCCTCCATTCACATCTTGATTACTTCTCAGAAAATCTTGGGGATTACAGCGAAGAGCAAGGAGAACGATTTCATCAAGATATCAAAGAAATGGAACGTCGTTACCAGGGTAGATGGGATATAAATATGATGGCTGACTTTTGTTGGATGTTAAAGAGAGAAAGTGTTGTGAAAGGGAGGAAGCGTAAACAGAACCCACTCCACAGATCATTTGAAGATAAGAGGGTACGAAAAAACAGACGATCATGAGTTGTGCTGTCTAAAAGCTTTCCGAAATAGAATATTTGGTGCTCAAGGATTTCAGAGTTATGAATTTATAAAGTTATATTAGGTATGTTATTGTATATCTTTCCTTCTGTCCGCATAACTCCCAGGGTCATGTGGTTTTTGGGAGTCTGCTGTCTTGGCTCTCTTCTCCCCCGGGTCATGTGGTTATTGGGAGTCTGAGAGATTTCCAGGTTTATGGGGTTATGGAGTTGTGGGTTATGGGGTTACGGGGTTATTGGTTATGGGTTATGGGGTTTGCTGTTCAAGAATAACGGGCTTATAGAAATATAAAGTTTGCTGGTTCAAGGTTTAATGAATTTTCCAAGGTGTTTTTGGCTGTAGAAAAAAATCCTTTCGTGTAGGCGCAAAACTGAGGTCATATTCGGTTTCAGCAGGCGAAAATACATGGAAATACCATGGTCTAGTTCATGGCGCAGACAACTTTTTTTTTTTTGTGGGCCTGTGTTATAAAATAAAATTATAGAAAAATATAGAAAATATATACAGAATATAGAATATAATATAAATATAAATATAGAAAAATAAAAAAGTGAGAAAAACTTTTTCTTTATCTTAAACTATGAATTTTAAAGAAAAATAAAAATTTCACATAAACGTTTGGTTTTAAAGATAATATTTTGTGATTAACACAGATTTGTTTCAGATATAGGCGTTTTTAAAATCTCAAGGTCATATTTCATTAATTTTTTCTTAATTTATAATTAATTAATGTAAATTATTTTTTTTGTATTATTTTGCATGTAAAAATACAAATAGATTGAAAATTATATTGTTTGCAAGATATTTTACATCTTGTTCTGTGATATATTCTAATATATAAAACATGAAATATTTTGTAGAGCGTTTATTTTTAGATAATCTTACTTAATCCTAAGATCACAACCTCTTAGAATCTAAAGGAAACATAATCAGAGTACGAATTATTCTACTGTTTATATTGTGCCTTTTTTATGCATAATTAAAATATTTTACTCTTTAATTAATACTAAACTGTAATATTAATTACTGTTCGGTAAATTCTTTCCTTAAATTTATTATCGGTATAATCGGTCCAGTCAAATTTGCTCCGACCGATTATCTTTTGCGACGACCGTTCGTTGGCGCGAGCTTCGCGTCGAGCTGGACGTTCGGCTCCGTCCGGCGCTCTTCGGGCCGGTTCGCTACCTCGCTGGGCCCGGCTCGCGGCACTGCAGATTCGTCTCGCCACCTCGCCGGTTCGCACGTGTTAGCACGGGTTCGCCATATTATAAGTTGTGCGCATTGGTTTTGATTCTGTTCGGGACTCGATCTCGTGTGTGTGTTGCAATATTAAAACAGACAATTCAGAGAAATAGTGTAATTCATTTCTCGACCCGCCCGATCGCGAGATAACGCCGTAGATCATTCGCGGGAGCGCAACCACGCGCTGCATATTTTACAATTACTGTAATATTACAAAACAATCAAAAGTTTGAACCAACAATTAAAATTAGCTATTTGCAAAAAAATTAAGTAAGAATTTTTCAACAAGGAAACGTATGTAAGTATCCTTCTTTAATGTGTTGATGAGCTTCGAATATATTGTATTACAGATTAATATAAGAGACATGTATTCTTTTGCTTTATTAAGAATGTACTCTTATGCACAGTAAAATATTTCCTTGAAAAAAAATGAATATTCCATCCATATCTAAAAGAAGCATGTAAAGTCGATACTCGAATCTATCGAAGTTTATTGTTGTCGCTTTTCCGCGATCCCGATTGGTTCTCTCGCTGCGCTTACTTCATGAGCTGTCATCGTATATTTTGACAGTTGTGTGTATCAAGGAGTTATGTTGTGATTGTACGTAGGCACAACAAAGTAACAATAGTCTCTTGTTCAGGAATAACACTATGCCTTTATTCACGAATAGTATATAAAATATTCTTAACAATCGAGACTGGTTCCGACTTGTTGCGTGTATCTCAGTAAGTCTCTTAAGTGATCGTCAACGCTTTCGGCCGGTAACGCTGAATCCCGTCGCATCGATCTATCGATTTATCGGTGTTCGCACGCATTGCTTCTCGCTATCGATACGCGCGCGAAACTAAACGCGATCCCACATAACACCCTCTCTTGTACAAAAAATTTTCGTTATATGTACTCAGCCAAATATTTAGGTTTTCTTTTGGGCCTACATGAACGTCGTAGGATTTGCTGAATTTGTTCCTCTTCGCGGTGTTGCTCATTTTCTGGAGAAACGGGAACATCTTGTAGAATAGCGTTATGAGGTTGTTGCATAACTTCAGGTTCGCATGTATCCGGTATATTCCAATAATAATCGTTATTTTGAGCGTTCTCAATTACAGGAGTATTTTCTTCTATCCTACGTATTTGATTAGCGTGTCTAATCCAAAAGCGACCATCATCCAGTTTTATTTTAAAATGCAGTTTCCCTAATTTTTCGCTGATTCTTCCGAATTCCCATTTTCCTTCCGCGGAATAGTTTCTACAAGCTACTCTTTCATTGCACTCAAACGACTTATAAGACTTGTCTGAAGTTACAATATTTTCTTCTTTCGTAGGACGGATTAAATCTAATCTAGTACTTAACTGTCTACCTATAAACATTTTTGCTGGTGATTTACCCGTTAACGCATGTGACATAATTCTCTATTGTAATAGTAATTTACTTAAAGCTAAATTAATATTCGCTGAATCGCAATTCATGCGACGCAAAGATTGCTTGAGCGTTTGAACGAATCGCTCTGCTTGACCATTAGTTGCGGGATTATATGGAGCTGTTAATTTGTGTTGTATGCCGTTTAATTTTAAGAATGGTTGGAACTCTTGAGAAACAAACGTCCTCCCGTTATCTGTAACTATGGTTCGTGGAAGACCAAACGTAGTGAAGATCTGTCTACATTTTTCAATCGTTGTTTTTGCAGTAATATCTGATACAACGTGTACTTCGGGCCACTTTGAAAATGCATCCACTAGAATTAAGAACATTTTACCTAAGAAAGGTTGTTCGCGAAATCGCTGATTAATCCCGGCGATGGTAGCGGGATGAGAAGGACGCGCCTGGAGGGTGTTAACAAATTATTTTCTGTTTTTTGTGTAACTCAGACCACAGTCTGAGCCGTCTTTAATTCGTCAAAATATATACAATCTGACCTGAGAAACGATGAGCGGTGTATAAATGAGAAGTCTTTGATGCGCGAGACAATTATATGAATTGCCTCGCTCGTGGTGATTCGCCCGTGAGCCGTTGAGACACGTGGCGGTCGGCACTCGCGCACGTGTGAGCCTAAGTCGTCGTGTTGATGTACCAGAGCTGGATAAGCGGTCTCTTTACACTTTAAAGTATCTCGGCAGCTTCAATCACTGCGATGGGCACTTTATCCGTAGTCCCACTAGAGAAACGCACAGAGCACACGTCGTACGTCTCGTCACAGCGCGGACATGTTTTTCTCTCTGGCGCGAGGGAGAAGTTCGCGATGAGCGCGCCCGTGCTTGCGCAAGCTGCCGCGTCGATCCGGCCTGTCGATACCCGATCGATGCTGCCATCTGATGAGATGGCGCAACGCGATAGCGGAATCTCGAACAATGGTCCTGCAAAGTCAATATAAATCCGTTGCATTGGAGCTGATGCAGGCTGCCAAATATGCACATCTATTTTTCGTGGATCATTTCTGTGTGCATTGCAATTTGCACAATTTTTAGCTAGTGCTTCAATGTCTTTGTCTATACCAAACCACTAACAATAACCTCGGGCTAAATTCTTCATTTTAGCTATTCCAAAATGACTTGTATGTATTTTTTTTTAAATCTGCGAACGCAATTTTTTAGGTATAACAACTCTGTGTCCTCGCATAATAATATCATTGTGTAAGCTAAACTCTGCTTGCTCTATGTTGAAACGCTTTGATTTATGGATTTGATTTCCTGTTCGTAGTGCTTGTAGTAATTCTCGTAACTCTATATCATTCTTTGTTTCTTTAGCAATTCTCATTGCTGTTACGGGGAGTGTATTAACAGTTTCCATTTGAAACGCATCTATCACATCTAATGCATATTCTTGATTATTAATTGGAAGTCTAGACAAACAGTCCGCATTAGCGTGATTTTCTGACCTTCTGTAACGAATCTCGTAATTGAATCCCTGCAAAAATATCGCATAATGCTGCATGCGCATTGCTGAGTAGATAGGTAAACTCGAAGTTAGAGAAAATATTTGTATCAACGGTCTGTGATCTGTAACTAACGTTAATTTATTTCCGTACAAGTATTGAAAGAACTTTTTAATCCCGTAAACTATCGCGTACGCTTCTTTGTCTATTTGTGAATATTTACATTGAGTTTCTGAAAATGTTTGTGAGGCAAATTGAATTACGCGCTCTGATTCATCAGCAAACCTATGCGATAGAACTGCGCCTACCCCATACGGACTAGCGTCTGTGGCTAATATTAGTGGCAGTTTTGGGTTAAAATGCACTAGAACCCTATCACTTGTAAAAGCTTCCTTCACTCGACAAAATGCGACTTCACAGTCTTTCGACCAGATAAATGACGTATTTTTACGTAATAACTTGTTAAGGGGAAACAAAATTGTACTCAAATTCGGTATGAATCGTCCGTAATTATTAATCATACCTGTAAATGCTCTAACTTCAGAAACATTTTTCGGTCGCGGCATTTGCTTTATCACTTCCATTTTCTGTTTTTCCTTATAAATACCGTGCTTATCTATAGTATACCTACAATAATTAACTTTATCCAAAAAGAAACTTGACTTTTCAAAATTCAAACGAACATTATGCTGAAGTAGTCTATTCAGTACCTCTTCAAGACGGTTTAAATGTATTTCATCTGTTTCTCTTGTAATAATAGTATCATCAAACAGTATTCCTACGCCTTCTATGCCCTCTAATATATTCTCTATTTCTCTTTGCCATATAGACGGACCTGACGCAATTTCGTACATTAATCTATTGACTCTGTAAAGTCCCTTACAAGTACTGATTATTAAAATCTCACGATCTTCAGGTTGCAATCTCTAATTGTAAATAAGCTTGTTCTAGATCCAATTTTGAAAATTTCTTGTCGTTTTTAAGCTTAGCAAATATTTCGTCCGTCGTCGGAAAAGGATGGTCATCAATCACTAACTGAGGATTAACTGTAACTTTATAGTCACCACAAATTCGAACTCTTCTGTTTTTCTTTAATATATTGTAGGAACTATTGGGGTAGCCCATTTTGATGATGTAACCTTTTCAATAATCCCGGCTTTCTCCAACAAATCTAATTCTCGTTCTACCAGTTGTACTAATTTGAACGGTACCGGTCGTGCTCGAACGAATACTGGAGTGGCATTAGGTTTTAACTTTGCTTGTACGCCTTTTATGGCTGACCATTCAGAATTATCACGCGCGTTTTTGTAGTTCTCAAGTATTGCATGTGGTTTATTTGAAGCAAGTACCGTCATATTTTTTACTGACTCTCTAGGAAACAAGGAAATCATCTCCATTACATAATTGGCGTATCCATTCCCTACCTATAATAAAGGTTTTCTATTACCACCTACTATATACATGTTAAGTCACTTCGCAATGTCTTTACCCAGATAGCCAAATGCTGTAAGTTTGCTGCCATGTTGCCAACAAGCAGCTTGTCGTTAATGCAACTAATTTTGACAAACTCGGGACAAGGTGGGACAGCATTATGCTTGTCGGGTTGAACTCATATGAATTATATTTCTATTGACAGCAAATTGATTGCAACGTGACAGCATCAATTTGTGAGGGATTTGTGACAATTTCATATTGTCAACACTTCGTTAGCAACGAGATACAATTAAAAAACTTCATAGCTTGATGACATATACACAATAACGGATGGAAATCATTATATATGTGTTGTTGCCGTCACGTTTGCATCATGATGCTCAATATGGAACGATGAATCATTCATTGCTGTCATGTTGCTGACATGTTGCAGACAACATAACGTACCAATATTGCGGACCGTTTGGTCTTGAAATTGCGTCAACTGATTGCATGTATAAGCAGTCATGTATTTGTAATGTATTCTATTTCAATGTCAGCAAATTTACAGCAAATATATGAAAACACATGCAATGCATTAGTTTGCTCAATATGCTCTATCACGCTTGGCTATCTGGGTATATTTAACGTTAACTGTAATGTAACCTTTGCTACGCAAGACACGACCGCAATATGAAATTAACTGTAACTGGGTATATTATGTATGGTCGCCTCTGGATAGATCCTTTGAATATTCTGTTCGCTAACAACTGTCACCGCTGCTCCGCTGTCAACCTCGAATTCTATTGGTTTCCCGTTAATGTCGAGCGTTGTTAGAAATTTATCCCGAAAATTTACGTGTTCCAAGCTCAAAATCTCCTGTAATTGATTGGTAGAGCCTTTAGCAAAGCAAACTGTACGCAGATGCCTCTGCTTCCCACAGCCATGGCAACGAATATCTCTACTGAGCGTGCACTTAGAAGCTAAATGTGACTTTCCACATCTGAAACACTTTACATTAGTTTTTACATCAGACTTATTACTAGAACTAGACGCATTTGCAGCATACTTCCTGGCTCCTGATTTAGACTGTTTATCACCTGTATTTTTCCCTGGGGTTTTCTTCCCTGCCTTTAGCAGATCGATACCTGTCGACATTGAACTGGCGCCCTTCATATGCTGCGAATTCTTCTCTGACAGCTCCATTGTAATGGCAATTTTTACCGCTTCGTCGAAGTCCAAGTCCTTCTTTTCCAATAACCGAGCTTGAGTCTTCTTATTTAGAAGACTGAACACGAATTGGTTTTGTAGCGCCGTCTTGAGATAATCTCCGAATTTGCAGTGAATACTTAGCTTATGGAGAGCTGCAACGAACTGCTGCACTGTTTCCTCTTCCCCTTGCTTCCTCTGATAGAAACGGTAATTCTCAGCTATTTTCAGGGGTGCTGGCTCGTAGAATTCCTCGAGTTTCTGGACTAACACGTCGTACGATTGCGTGAACGAATCAACTGGGTCCAATCGATCGCACAGTACATCGAATGCCGAGGCTCCTACGTAATGTAATAAATAGGGAACCCTCGCATTATCCTTGATTCCGAAAATCAAGAAAGCGCCCTGTAGACGCTGCACCCATCGTTTCCATGTAGTGGACGATGGATCAAAAGCTTCGATCGCAAACGACCCCTGAATTGCTGGTTCTCGTGCTGGTTGTACAGCCATGATCGCTTTGTAATGGCACCGAGACAATTTCACTCTTGATTTCAAGGTCGTACGTACTGTGTAGAGTGTGTAGTATGTAACTGCGAATATCGTATTTCGCTTATGTTGGCCTTCCAGATAATCCTCGTCGACAATTTTGTTGTGATTGTATGTAGGCACAACAAAGTAACAATAGTCTTTTGTTCAGGAATAACACTAGGCCTTTATTCACGAATAGTATATAAAATATTCTTAACGATCGAGACTGGTTCCGACTTGTTGCGTGTATCTCAATAAGTCTCTTAAGTAATCGTCAACGCTTTCGGCCGGTAACGCTGAATCCCGTCGCATCGATCTACCGATTTATCGGTGTTCGCACGCATAGCTTCTCGCTATCGATACGCGTGCAAAACTAAACGCGACCCCACATAACAAGTTAATAGTGTAATAGTAATAGTATCCATACAGCACACTAACATTGAATCAACATCTTAAAAACATTGAATTTCAACATTTACAATATTGTAAGCGACGGGAAAAATTAATGGAGCCAACCGGGACTCGAACTCGGGATCTTTCGTTCACAGGCCTACCATTTAGGTTACTACCCCACGACTGCTCCACTACTACGTTTCTCCCTGATTTCCTATCTATACCGGCCTTACGGTCCTTCATCTATTACAATATTGTATTAACGTTGCGAAATGTAGATTCAACGTAGACTGAATGTTGAAAAGACATTGCACAAACGTCTAATGTCCGTTGAATTGCAATGTCTTGTAGATGTCTACAAGACATTGCAATTTAATATAAAAAAAAATGTTTCCATATAGCAGTAAGGGCCGGTCTACAATCAGTCATATATCAGAGTCGGATGTCGGAACGTAGCCGAGGGTCTAATGAGAGAATTTCTTATTCGTAAACTTTTCTCATTGGACCATCGGCTGCGTTCCGACATCCGTCTCCAACATACAACTGATTGTAGAACCGGTTTAAAAGTAATGCATGCTAATACGTTGCCGCAGACACGTCATTTATCAGATACATCAGATTTTAACGAATAAATATTGCGGGTACATATCCATACAGCACACAAATGTTGAATCAACATCTTAAAAACATTGCAATATTTGCAATATTACCGAAAGCATTCCAAAACATGAAAGACATATCAACAATAGTTTTGAATTAGCTAAAAAATTAAACGGGACACAATTGAGCAAGGACTACGTACTTATCTCCTTAGACGTAATCTCTCTATTCACGAACATTCCTACAGAGTTAGTCCTTGAAAGCATCTCCAACAGATGGCCAGATATTTCAAATAAGTGCAATATACCGAAAGACGAATTTATCGGGGCAGTTGAACTAATATTAAATTCAACATACTTTAGCTTTGATAATTTGATTTACAAACAAAAATTTGGTTCTCCCATGGGCTCTCCGTTTTCTCCCATTGCTGCGGACATGGTAATGCAGGATCTGGAATGCAGTGTGCTGCGACAACTTACGTTTATTTTACCGTTTTATTTTAGATACGTAGATGACATAGCCATGGCAGTACCTTTTTATGCTCTTGACTCGACTTTGCATTTATTTAACTCTTATCACCCGAGACTTCAGTTCACTATTGAAGTCGGTGGGGATAGATTGAATTTCTTAGACTTGACAATTATTAGAAATGAGAACACATTGGAATTTGATTGGTTTCATAAATCAACGTTCTCAGGGCGGTATTTTAATTTTTTGTCGCAGCACCCTGTTTTCCAAAAGAGAGGCACGATTATAGGCATGGTAGATAGGGCCTTCTTACTTTCCCATCCTAGATACCATTCTAAGAACATGAAGTTCATTGTAGATATTCTCCTGGAGAACGACTATCCGTTGGATTTTATTTTTAATACAATCAACACTAGAATAAAATCGTTACTTAACAACTGTACTCGCAAACAAATAAATGAGCCTTCATCCACACGTGAAGAGGAGCGACGCACTTGGTTCACGGTTCCATATGTTCGGGGCATTTCTGATGAATTTAAAAGGGTTGTTAAAGACCAAAATATCAACTTGTCCTTTTATAGCCTGAATAAACTTAATAGATTTATTAGGGTACAGAAGGATATCCTCCCAATTCTATCCCGGAAAAATGTGGTATACAAAATTTGTTGTAAAAATTGTGACGCGTCATACGTGGGTCAAACGATGAGAAAAATAAAAACTAGAATCTCAGAACACCGCAACCACATTCACAGAAACACATCGACTCAATCTGTTATTACAGATCACAGATTGAATTTTGATCATGAGTTCGATTGGGAGAATATCCAACTCTTAGATAACGAGAGATATTTATCCAGGAGATTAGTCTCTGAAATGATGCATATTAAACTTCAAAAGAATGGTATTAACTCACAAAACGACACAGAATTTTTGCATCACGCTTATATTGCAGTTCTGAATAAATTGTAATCCATGCATATGACGTCGCCTGACCCTGCTTTACTATTGGTTACCAAATATCTTAGTTTATTTTACTTACTTGACACTCTATGTACAAACTTACCGTTGTTTTGACCTATAACAAGCTTCGCAATTTGTCATCTCATTGTTATGTGACGCGTTGACGAGAACGTTTAGTCTCCTCGCATATTATCCTTGTTATACATGACGTCTTGTTCCACGTTTCTCGGGCCTTTTGGTGAGTTTTTTAATAAAAAAAAGTTTCCTTATTTTACAACTTATCGAAACTATTTACAGATAGGGATCAAAGTGTCCAGGGTTCTGACTTTTCAATCAGTTAACTCGCCTTCGGCACGAGAAACGCTTGACAAACTTTTGCTTCTGCTGAAGATGGCTCGATTCAGAGCCGAAACGTACGGATATTGTTTGGAGTAATGTACCAAGAGGATCAATAAATATTGAATTTACGCACAAGAATCTGCGTCCGATCCTTACTGCCCTGACTTCACATATTTGCAATATTGCAGCAACGTTGGAAAATGTAGATTCAACGTTGAAAAGGCATTGCACAAATGTCTAATGTCCGCTGAATTGCATGTCTTGTAGACGTTGTTTCAACATTCAGAAAACATTGCTTGATGATTGAATGGGCCAGTGGTGATTTTCTAACGCTTCCTTCTTGCTTATACTTGTATATAACACATCTTTCACACATCTTTAGTGTTCAAAAATCTTGTAACGATATATTAACTGACAAATATTAAAAACAATGCAACAACAATTAAATTGTTATATATTGATTAATATTTAACAGAACGTGTTTTTTTTTGCAACTATTGGAAGTTTTCTGAGCTCAGATTGGATTTTATTTTGAAGACCCACGGATGTCGTAACTTTTCTTCGCCGGGGTCTTTTTTTTTTAACGCAGGAGAAATCTTCTACTACTGGGATCCCGGTTTCCCGGTTTACCCAGTAGCCCTCCCCGAAGGGGAAGACCCCCCAGCCTCCGGGAAGAGGCAGAGGGAGTGGCGGATTCCATGCATGCACATCGCTCCGATACTGCATGCATGACCTACTGGCTAAAACTCCTGCGGATGTCCCTCACGGCGCTATGTAGGGGGGACTCCGGGAAACGCACTGATATCATCCGTGAGTCCCCCCCACTCCTTGCCCTGAAGGGGCAATCCTCCCAAGAAAGAGGAGGTGAACCTCCCCTTCCCCTTGCCCTGACCGGGCTAAGTTAACTTGTGTGACATCACCCCTACCCACCACTCCTCCCTCCGGGGGGTGCTAACGTTTGCAGCGGGCGTGTGGCAATCCCCGACCACACGCCCGCCCCCGGGGCGGGAGAAGAGAGGAGTAACCATCACCAAAAAGTGGTGGGCCCCTCTCCTCCTCGCGCCCTCCTGTAGAGGGCAGGTGGGGTCAGAGCCTTGGAAGCGTTTCTTGCCACCCCCGTGGCCCCGACCCCTATCCTCCGCGGACCAGGAGGGACGCAAGTGGCAGGGCCCCCATAGGGAACCCCGCCCGAGCCCTCCCCGGCCCGCAACGCTTAACATCAGGTGGCCGGGCGTCCCTCCTCGCCCATGTCCACCTCGATTAAGGGAACGGGCTTGGAAAAATTAGCGGGGAAAGAAGACTCTGTTGAGCTTGACTCTAGTCTGGCACTGTAAGGAGACATGAGAGGTGTAGCATAAGTGGGAGATGGCAACATCGCCGGTGAAATACCACTACTTTCATCGTTTCCTTACTTACTCGGTTAGGCGGAGCGCGTGCCCCGAGGGCTTCGTGCCCCGGCGGTCACGGTGTTCTAGAGCCAAGAGTGTCAGAGTGGCGTGAGGCCTCGCGGCCGATCGCCGTTAATACTCCTGCGTGATCTTCGGGGGAGGAGGAACCGCCGCCCGGCCAGCGGCCGAGTCAGCCGGCGGCCCCCGTCCCATAAAACCCCCCCGTGCACGGCAAGTACACCTCGCCCCCCCCTCCCAGCCGGTGCTCCGCCGGGAGCCCCAAGTCCACGCAAAGTGGACATCTTGGGGCCCCCGCGTCGCAGAGGCTGGCCCG
Organism: Temnothorax nylanderi; assembly: GCF_030848795.1. Classification (NCBI taxonomy): domain Eukaryota; kingdom Metazoa; phylum Arthropoda; class Insecta; order Hymenoptera; family Formicidae; genus Temnothorax; species Temnothorax nylanderi. The sequence continues at coordinate 44,503 of NW_027249433.1, forward strand.
GTGGGATCTCGCACCGCAGCGATAACAAGCATCGCTGCGATCCACAGGGGTGGTGCACCGTGCCCGGACGTGACCCACGTCCAAGCAGCGGTAGCACCGCAGAGGACGGGCCTGGAGTGGCTGAATCCGAGCCCGACTCCAGCTCACCGTGCAACCCCGCCTCGCCACCCGGGCGGCCGCGTCCGCTGGGCATTGCACTCAAGCGGACCCCGCCCCAGATGGCAGTCCCCGTATGGGACCCACCCTTACCTCCCCGGGGGAACATCCCCCGGCGGAGGCAATCGCATTGGCGACCTCCGCCTGAGTAGCGGCATCGTCCAGGCCCCCAACTCGCAATTCGGCGAGCTTGGTGGGGCTGGAGATCCGCACCTCCCAAAGGAGGCCCCCGGTAACCGCCCTCCTGAAGCGGAGGTCCTCAATTCCGAGGTTCGCCAGGGAGACCTTTTCCTGAGGACCTCCGCATACGAGGCCTTCCCCCCCTCCGGGACGGTCAATCCCACGACCGCCCTTTTGGGGGGAGCAGGCACACCCTTCTCCTTGGCCGGCCGACTCCGACCGGTCTCCCCAACCGTCGGAGGGAGAGGAGGCACTTTGCCCCCTGACCCTTCCCTGCTCCCAGAGGCCCGCGACCCCCCCTCGCTTATCCGCACGGGGAGGAGGCGGGCCTCCGAGAGCCCCTCCACTCCAAGTCGTGCTCTCCCCGTCGAGCTCTTCGCTATCTCTTTTCTCTTCTCGGGGGGAATCCCCTCTGGATCAGACACTGCCCTTTTGGCAGGGTTCTGTCTCTTGTCCTCGCTCTCCTCAGCCGAGAGTCCGCGCTTGTCCCCTCCAGAGGGGGAAGGAGTTTCCACCCTCTGGAGCGCCACCCGACACTGTTTATTGGCGGCGATCGCCAGTTCCTCCGCCGGGCTCGCCCCCAACCCGGCGGATGGCCCATCATTCGATGACGACGGGAGGGGGGCTGGGACAATTCCCCTTCCTCGTCGACCCCTGAGTGTCCGATTACTCTGGGGTGGTACGACTTTACTCTTCTTTTTATCCGTTATTATATTTTAAAAAGAGTTGGTTTGATTTCGGGGTAACCTTCCCCTAGGCTGGTTGTCTTACTAGGCTAACGAGCCCAGCCTGCCCGAGCTCGGGTATCCCGGGTTTGCCAAACCCGTATCGGGGACGCCTCCCAAGAGCCCCTGAGGGCTCCCTAGAGCCGCCCCCGACCCCTGGGGGGTCGCCGGGGGTCTGCTTATATTCACCCCCAACTGAAATTTACTTACGAGTTGATCTTACTGTCATGCGCCGTTTAGTGGTGTCGTTGCAAATTAGCGCAGAAAGATTAATAATTTGTTCAATGTTGTTTCAATGTTGTATCAACATAAAGAATCAATGTAGAAGAAGCAACATAGGTTTAATGTTGGAAAGATATTTATATTTCAACATTCAATATTGCAACATCTCAGCAACGTTGTTTCAACTTTTTGTGCTGTGTGGTATGGGATATATTTTAAAAAATAAAACCCACGTGGTACATATCTTTGTGTGCCCATTCAAGGGGTGTTACTATTCCAACCCAAGTGGTAGCAACTTTAATTCTCCTTAACAAAATTATAATATTACGAACAATTATTTTAATCACAAAGAATTAAAGAGGTAACAGTACAAAATTAAAATATATAATTAAAATAAAATAAATTTTTCTTGAAAAAAAACTTGGCGCTGCTAGACCTCGAAATTTAATAAAATACTAAAATTTTTGATTGAATAAAAAAACAATAAACATAATTTAGAGAAGAATGGTACGGGAATAAAAAAGCAGCACCAAGTTTTTTTACAAGAAAAATTTATTTTACTTTGATTAAATATTTTCATTTTGTACTGTTACCTCTTTAATTCTTAATGATTAAAATAATAATTTGTGTTTAGGATTAAGGTAAAGTCGTTATAATTGGGCGCTGTCGCGAAAGCGAACACCCCTGGCGCGAGCACAAACAACCCTCGGGCACAGTATATACAGTAGCGCAACTCTCTGTCGGCACCTTTGATGTTAGTGTTGGCCAAAATGGAGTGCGCATGCGCGAAATAAAGCAGTATTCTGTCTCACTTCTCTCTTCGTCATCTCTCTCTTTCCTACTCGTTTAGTCCATATTGAGGTTAATTTAACGCAGTTGGCGCGAGATACAACCGTGTCTGTTAGTTACAATAAAAATTATGCAGAATTATTGTTAACAATGTACAATGTTAACAATGCGCGCGTAAAAAAATGAAAGAAATTAAAATATTAAAAAATATTACATATATAATAGATGAATGATGCAAAATAATGATATATAAATACTAATATATGAAATATTATACTAATAATAATAGTATGTTATATCTATATATATATATATATATATATATATATATAATATATATAGTATATGATAAGTCAGGAATAAATGTAAAATAAGTATATAACATATATATAATATATAGAATAATTTTCTCGCATAAAGTATACACACATAATATACACACAAAGAAATTATGTAAACATTTTAAGTTAATATAACACTTTTTAGATTAAATGTATACATTTACATATTTTTATAAAATATGTCACATTTTACAATATATTATATATTAAATATATTATACATTTTGTAGTAATAAACACAATTTTTTAATGATATAATAATATGTGGTCAATATATATTGATAAAATTTTTACATTTTATTTTATAACATATATGTAGGTATATATCATACTATTATATAAAACCCGACTGTTTGTCCGTCCGTCCGTCCGTCCGTCTGTCCGCGAACTACTCATTCGTTAGTGGACCGAATTTTTACCAAAAGTATATGAAATAGGGGTAGAATTTTCCGGGGAGTGCCATGATGTGTATAGTTTTTTGTTACCGATTTTCTGGAAACCGGTTTTTCTAATTTTTCCAATTTTTCCGGAAATAATTGACCGTATCTCAAAGAATTGTACATGAAGTAGGGGTAGAATTTCCCGGGGATTGCCATAAAGTGTATAATTTTTCGTTACCGATCTTTTTGGAAGCCGGTATTAGAAATTTTTCCAATTTTTCGGGAATTAATTGGATCGAATTTTTACCAAAAGTATATGAAATAGGGGTAGAATTTTCCCCGGTATTAGAATTTTTTCCAATTTTTCGGGAATTAATTGGACCGAATTTTCACCAAAAATATATGAAAACTATAAAGTGTATAATTTTTTGTTACCGATTTTACAATTTTTTGGGAATAATTGACCGAATCTCAAAGAATTCCATATCATATGTGAAATAAATATAAATTAAAAAAATAAATATAAATTTAAAAAATTAACAAATGATATCGTTCATAGGTCGAGCAATTTTAAGTGAATTATGTTATGAAGTTGCTGCTTTCACATATGATATGTCAAAATTGATAAATCAGTCACTTCAATTCGTGACTGTCACGAGCAATTAAGAAAATATTCGCACATTATAAGAAAGAGAGAAAGTCATTAAGAGGATATTCGCACATTATAAGAAAGAAAGAAAGAAAGAGAGAGAGAGAGAGAGAGATACAAAGAAAAAAGGTATGTATCTTAAATATTAATTTCCTTTTTATTTCATTTACGTGACCTGTCTCTTTGTTTTATTTCCTTTTTATTTCAATAATTGACTTTCTGTCTTTCCGTTTCTTAAGAAAAAGAAGGATATTCGCACATCATAAGAAAGAGAGAGAGAAGGGAAGAGAGAGAGAGAGAGAGAGAGAGAGAGAGAGAGAGAGAGAGAGAGAGAGAGAGAGAGAGAGAGAGAGAGAGAGAGAGAGAGAGAGAGAGAGAGAGAGAGAGAGAGAGAGAGAAAAAAGACAAAGAAGAAAGGTATGTATCTTAAATATTAAATCAAAATTTCCTTTTTATTTCATTATATGATATTATACTATTGATTATCGTTTCTTATGAAAAAGAAGGATATTCACACATTATAAGAAAGAGAAAAGAGAGAGAGAGAGAGTTTTCGATTTTTGTTTAAAACAACACATATATTGCGCAATAATACATTGAAAAAAAAATGTACGTTACCTGTCTTTCCATTTCTTAAGAAAAAGAAGGATATTCACACATATCATATACATATATATATATATATATATAATCTCTATGATATAATACATAATATAATATATTCTGTCGATTGACGTCGACTGACTGTATACTTCGAAATTATTTAATACATTTTTAACATCTTGAAGTGCTCGAAATTGGCCGTTTTTTTGTATTTATAATATATTCTCGATTATATTTTACTATAATCTTCGGGACGGACATTGCTCAAGCAAATACCGCATTTCTGCTATGATTTACAAGGTGCGAGTACTCCAAAGAGGCTGTTTAAGGATAAACGCGACAGCATGAACACTATAGCGTGACATAGACGGCTCTAAAAGGATAAAGCCTAATGCCTTCTATGCACGATGTTATCTTTATCGTCCGGATTTGCTAACATTGTGAGAATGGATGCAGCTGCGAATTCGCGTCCCATTTGTGCCTTTTCTTTTTATTTCTCTCTAATTCTGTCGTTACAATTTTGAAGAGCAACTACTACAGATATTCCATATAGAAAGAACATTCGTGACAATAGAAATACGCAGCGATGGTTGCTAGCTGCAGGAAAAAATTTATGTCGTTCTTTTAAGCGCGTAATTTCTTATAAATTAAACGAACGATTACTCTTCTGTCTCTTTTAAAATAGTCTCGCTCAATAAAATATCCCCATCAATCGTCACGTCACCCTAACGTCTGCCTTCGGAGTCATTGATATATTGGTTTAATTATTTATTTCTCAAGTTCCTAAATCAATTTACAGGCTTCATATATTTTAAATTCGACACATGCACTTAATGATACAAGATGGTTATTGATTATACTCTATCATAGACATTACATTTTTTTATTTCTTATTTTTTAAAGAATATTTTTTAAATAAAAAAGTACAAATATTCCTTAAATAGTCCAACCTTTTCATGGTTTACCGTGATTAAGGATAAAATATAAATTATCGTGCTGTCACTGAATATGCCAAGAATTTTCACAAATAAGCGCGGTATTTTTTTGTATCTGCATTAGAGTGGAATCGTGCCAAAATTTTTCTCTGGAATATCTTCATTGGAATTCATCCTGCAAAGTAACGCAAATATTTTACATTAGCGACTGGTGATATCAACATTGTAACATTTACGTTATATTTAAGGATGTTTTACCTATAGCTATATGTAGTATAATTTTGTTTTCTTGATTGAAGACTTTGCATGTATGTCAAACAACTCAAAATTTTTTATATGTTAGAAGGGATTACCGTTAACAGTTTGAGTATGATTTTTTGTTATTTAATAATTAGTATTGTTTAAACAATTAAAAAAAAATTTTTGTGGCAAAAAATTTTGAAACTTAAAATACAATATCAATGATGTATGTTTTACATATAAAAAAAGTTTAAGAAATACTTAATGGTTTATTTATATTTTATTTATATTTACAGCAAAGTGTCGATTCTCTATAAGGGATAATGTTAATTTGATCAACTTTAAACTTAAATAACTCTTAAATAACTTCAAAATTTTACAGAGTATTTTTAATTTAATTTAGAAACAATTTACAGCACTTTCTGAATATATTTGAAATACCTTCAATACATCCTTAATTACAATAACTTTTAAACCAGTAAGAGAATTGTGCTGAAATTTTACACAGATACTTAGACGTAATAATAGAACAATCTATGAAATTTTTAGATTTTTGGTAATGGATTTGATTTGTCACACATACATCCTTAAGTTGGCAAGTTAAAAACACGATCTTTCTTTTGGTTGTAAGTAGGACAGCTTTGATGACGTTAATAGACTTTATCGCAGGCGAATGAGATAATCAGTCGATACCGACTGTATCAATCATGGACAAAAGTTACAACCATCGCGGCAAATCCACCCGCAACTTTCGGCCGCCCTCTCACTACAACAACATTTGCGGGAATCCTGCCGACCCCAAAAGGATACTCGGGCGAACGACGACGTGTTCGGGAAATCCACTTTAACCGTACAAATCCAAGCGAACCGCGCGTGGCAAAAGGCCGTCTTTATCTGCTTTACCCTCGACTACCTAACGCGATTTCGTACGATGGAATTTCATTAGTACAGTATATAATGCGAACGAGTAATTGTTCAAAATTATCTTTTATTTGAGATATTTTACGGTAGTCGAGTAACTCTCTAACGAGTATTTATAGTAAAAGCGTAGCGTAATACGGCATGTAACAGTTACCCACATGATTCGAAAATCATGTGGGTAACTGTTACATGTTGGCCTGGAAAACCTTTTCATTAGTAAAAGTTGAAACTTTGAGGCTCAGTATCTTTATTTTTTATACCGGAAGAGGTACTGAAATTTATACCACGCATAAAGCACACCTAAATTAACGTATATTCACAGTTTCAAGAAAATCCTAAGAAAATCGATTTTCTCTAGTATAAGGACCAGACAACCCCCTTAACAAATAATCAGCAATCTCATTCATTGTTTCAAAAAGATCATGTCTACATAAAATGTAAATTGCACAGTGAAGAAGGAGGAAGTACTGGTAAATATTATTAGGGACACGGTCTTTCAAAACAAAAATACAATCATACAATATAAATCTCCTAAATTCAGTGCCTTTCCACTTTTCTCTTTTATTACTGTTGTAATATATTGGGGTGTACAGATTAAGCCACACAAGCTAATTGACGAACTACAAAAGTATATTTTATTCTTCCTCTTGTACAAAAACGGTTAGTTCGCCAGAACGGAAAGTAGTAGTAGTAGTAGTAGTAGTAGTAAGTAAGGGGGGTTCTACTTGAGCCCCCTAATGGTACCTAGATCCTAAGATCCTTTGTACCTCCCGCTCTTCCTTTGCTAGGTGTTTTTGGGGCCAGCCCTTAGCCTAGTACCAGGTTTATCAGGTCTGTCACCCTAGCACTTTTCCAAAATCCTGGTGTCTTTAGGTACTTTAGTCCCAAGCTTTTGGGGGTCTTAATTAATTGCCTACGATGGCACCGTTTCTCCGCACGAGCCCCACTTGTGCGGCGGAACGCAGTCTGGAATATGCTGGTGGAAAAAAATTCCTGTGATCAGGTGGACTCGAACCCGGTACCTCGGGGTTATGAGTCTGGCGCTTTCTCACCAGACCACACTGCGCCCCTGCCAGAACGGAAAAATACGTAGTGAATAAAACGAGCGCTCTCTCTTTGCGCGTGGCGCGCTTGGTAAAGAAGAAACGGAAAAAAGTAATAGCGAGAGACATCTCGGGAAGACGCGCATGACAAACGAGCGCGTCTTTCAAAAAACTAACTAAAGACTTCTATAATCTGTCATTGCTTTCCAACACACCCTTCTCAACTTAAACCTAACTGTTCCCTTAATTTTATAAACTGACTCCTTCCTAATGGTTTCGTTAAGATGTCCGCAATTTGATCGCTTGTATTTAGATATGTAACCTGTATTACGTTCTCTTTTATCTTTTCCCTAATAAAATGATATTTTATATCCACGTGTTTGAGACGTTTATGACATTATGGATTTTTACCTACTCGAATAGCAGTCTGATTGTCTTCATATAATTTTACACATACAAACTGTTTTAGTATCATGAAATCTTGGAACAAAAATCTAAGCCAACATGCTTCACTTGCTGCTACACTCATGGCCATATATTCGGCTTCGGTTGATGACAAGGCTACTGTAGCCTGCTTTTTACTAACCCAGGACATTGAACAATTAAACACTTTGAATATATACCCTGTAGTTGATCGACGATCCGTACTATCACCAGCCCAATCCGAATCGACATAATCCACTATGCAATTTTTATCTACATTATTACGTTTAAAAACCAGACTTAGATTTATAGTTCTTTTGATATATCTTAGAACCCTCTTTAACGCTTGCCATAAACTCTCACTAGCGCACGACTGATATCTATTTAGAATACTAATAGAATTGCACAAATCTGGTCGAGTACACACCATTACATACATCAAAGTGCCAATTAATTGTCTACATCGGTGTTCTAACTCTACGGATTCAGATTTTTCTCGCTTTAAGGTTTCATGTTTAAAATTTACCTCCATAGGTGTTGATACCGCGTTACAATTAGTCATATTATATTTAGCGATAATATTTTCCAAATATTTAGTTTGATTTAATACAATTTCACCCTTCTCAATGTCTTGCTCAATAACCATACCCAGAAAATGTCTAACACTTCCGAAATCTTTCATTTTAAAATGACGATTTAAAACGCCTTTAACGTCTATTATACCTTGTTTATCAGTTCCACCCAACATCATCTACGTATATGAGTACAAAAATTTCACCTGCCTTCGTGATTTTAATATATAGACAGTAATCAGATTCCGACCTAACAAAGTTCTGTTCAATCATTACATCATGGAATTTGTTATTCCAACCTTTGGGTGATCCCCTTAGCCCGTATAATGTCTTCAACAGTTTACGTACCTTATTATTTGATAAATTAAAACCTTGTGGTAACAATATATATACGTCGTTATCAATTTCCCCATGTAAGAAAGCATTACAGACGTCCATTTGAAATACAGATACATTTAGGTGATTACAAACCGCTAAGAAGACTCTAACAGTTGCTAACTTCGCGACCGGACTGTATACCTCCGAAAGTAATACATTCTTTTGTTTAAAACCTCTCGCTACCAATCGGGCCTTATATTTTACAACGTCTCCTTTCTCATTCCGCTTTTTCTTGAACACCCATTTACAATCAATAAGTTCACAGTTATTCGGTTTCTCTACCACATTCCATTATTGTTTTCTTCTAAAGCTTCGATTTCAGCCTTTATCGCCCTTTTCCACTGTTTTGCTTCTCTGCTAGCCATTGCTTCATCGTATGTTTGAGGTTCGTCTTCCTCCGCTACAGACACGTAACTCAATTCAAAATTTTCATATGTTGAAGGCTTCTTTAATCTGTTTCTATCTCTCAAGTTATACCCTTGCGTTGATTCTTCATCTTCATTGCATGATTCGTAGTTGTCGTTGAAACTGTCTTCGACTGTTGTTTCTCCATCTTCCATTATGTTGTCTGCTTCTGAACCTTCATCTTCATGTAGTTCATCTCCGCTTCTTATTTCGATATTCTCTTTTTCAGCTTCCTCTTCTTCTTCAGTCAGGACATTTTTCGTTTCCCTCGATGGTTTACTTTCTTCCGGTAGAAATATTATATCTTTCAAAACCTCGACCTTCTTATTTTGAGAAAAGAAAACTCTATAACCTTTTGTATTCTCGCTGTAACCTATGAAGATTCCCTCTTTGCTCTTTGCGTCTAGTTTCAGTCTTTTCTCCTTAGGTATGTGTGCCGCTACTCTTGATCCAAAGACTTTGAATATATCTATATCCACCTTCTTAGAATGCCATAACTCAAACGGAGATTTTGTATTTTCTGGACTTGAACCTTGAACCCGTTCTATTTAAAGTAAACACCGCCGTATTTACCGCTTCAGCCCATAAAACTTTTGACATATTCCTGTTATGAAGCATCGTTCTTGCTGCTTCCACGATGGTTCTCATTTCACGTTCAGCACGCCCATTTTGTTGTGGAGTGTATGTATATCACGGATCGCTGGTGACAAATGCCATTTCCTCTAACAGTCGTTGTATATCTCTATTCATAAATTCGAGTCTGTTATCCGTGCGCAACATTTTTACTTTATTTCCCGTAGTATTTTCAGCCATTTTTATAAAGATTGCGATTTTCTGTTTAATTTCTGACTTATGCTGGATAAAATAGACCTGTCTATAACTTGAATAATCATCCTTTAGCAATAAAAAATACCTCGCACCTCCTAAGGATGTTATTTCCATGGGTCCACATACATCTCCGTGAATCAGCTCACATGTCCTCGATGCTCTTGACTTACTCATTGGATACGTACTCCTGTGTTGTTTGCCTACTATGCAATCCTTACACATCGGTTGAGACTCCTCTTCCTTAAACTTTACATTATTCCGCATTAGAACTTTTCGGATATGTTCAAAATTTTGATGCGCAAGTTTCAAATGCCAATCCGTTAACGACTCTATTGCTATTTGACAGTTTGCAATACGTTGGACTTCACGTTCCGATTTACAGCCGTTATCTTGACTTGACTTAAAGATCATTTTGTATAGCTTACCTTGTCGTTTCGCGATAGCGCATACTTTTCCGACTTTATTTATAAGCTCACATTTTAAGTTATCTGAACGAATTTTATAACCTTTGTCCAGCGCACAGCCAAGTGAAAACAAGTTCATCTTTAGTTCTGGCACAAATAATACACCAGATATTTGCGTCTTTACCCATTCATGTCCATTCCACGCCGATAATTTTACCGTGCCAACACCGCATATTTTCAGGCAGGTTCCATCGCCTATTCTTACCTTACGGTTATCTGTGACCTCGCTGTAACATTCAAACAAAGTTAAGTTATTACACATGTGCTCGCTTGCACCGCTGTCCATACACCAATCAATTCCGCTTAATGGTTGTTTTCCCGTGAGCGCTGTTTCCTGTTCGTTACACCAATTCGATGCCAATAGAGTTTCGCCAAGGAATGCATTTCCATCTGTTTCTTCCTGCTTCGGTTTCTTCTTTTCTTCTTTATTCTTCCTGAGACGACAATCAGCCATCAAATGTCCAGGCTTCTTACACCAATAGTATGTTCTCTGTTCTTTCTTCTGTTCTTGATCTCTTGCTTTAAAACAATTTTTGGCTATGTGTCCCGTTTTGTTACATACGAAACATTTAATCGCTCGATTTCCACTCTGTTTCTTCTTGCTGCTGTCCGTACTACTCGCCAGGGCTGTTACCGTTTCACTTGAGTTGATCCTTTCCTCTTTTATTAAGAGTCTTGAAGTAAGCTTCTGCAGTGTTTGAGAGTCAACCGCAGTGGATTCCCAGGCCGATACAAAATGTTTAAGTTTGTCTGGAAGCGACATTAATACTTTCGTAATAAACATACTTTCAGATATGTCTTCTCTCATCTGTCTTAACTGGCTTCTTATTTCTTCCAGTCGAGAAATAAACACTGAAATGCTTTCTCCTTTGTTCTCCAGCGCAAAGAACTTTTGCTGTAGCAAATGAACGCTTACTTTAGATTTCTTCTCGTACACCGAAAGCAGCTTCTCCCACATCTCATTGGACGTACTACACGACAGCAAATGTATTAGAGGACCTTCTTCCATTCTTGTGACGATTATTTCTTGAGCTTTTACATCAAGCTTTTTCCACTCTTCAAACGATGCCGCGGGCCGTTTCCTTGTTCCCGTCACAATGTCATATACGTTTTTTGCTCTCAATACTATCATTACCTGGAACTTCCACGTAATCCAGTTTTCACCCGTGAATTTGATTACGTTCTGATTTGAGCTTTCCATTTTTCCGTTCTCTCGCTATCACTCTCCTTCGTCTAGAAGATTCTTCCTAACCTCAAGGACTTTGTTGTTTCCTTTGAGTTTTCCGATCCGTACACACACAATCTTTTACGGGACTGGGCCCATAACCTGTTGTAATATATTGGGGTGTACAGATTAAGCCACACAAGCTAATTGACGAACTACAAAAGTATATTTTATTCTTTCTCTTGTACAAAAACGGTTAGTTCGCCAGAACGGAAAAATACGTAGTGAATAAAACGAGCGCTCTCTCTTTGCGCGTGGCGCGCTTGGTAAAGAAGAAACGGAAAAAAGTAATAGCGAGAGACATCTCGGGAAGACGCGCATGACAAACGGACGCGTCTTTCAAAAAACTAACTAAAGACTTCTATAATCTGTCATTGCTTTCCAACAATTACGAATACCTAAACTTCTCGGTTTCCGAGTAAATTCTAATGGAAAAAAGCCAGCAATATCATTTAACACATTATTGATTTCAAACACAGTCACATTTGGCAATGTGCAACGAGAACGCACACTTATGAGAAAATTAAGCATTCTTTTAACAACACCTAGATACACAAGATGCAGTGCATCCAGACGGAACTGAGAAACCATACCAGTTCCAATATCCTCTAATATTGAATTACCGACATGATGGTAAGGATCATCTCTAGTGCAAAAAGATTCATCTGTACGAAGCGGGCAGTCTTGTTCAAAGAAACACATTCTACTCTTATAATATGTCCCTCGTACAGTGCACTTTTCACATCCATGGTAGCCACCATGCGCGATACATTGCTTTACAAATGAACGAGTTTCAGCATCTAGGACATAATTAACAATTCTAAATTGATATATGTTACCATCACTCCACTGAAATCCATTTTCTTGTAAATTCGCTGCTTCAACAACAAACTCGTTCAAATAAATATTAACATCACTAGGTTTTCCAGGGCCCAAATAAACAGCAATTAAAAAGGGATGTTCAAAATCTCGAAATTTGCCAAGAATAGGCCAGAAATGCATTTCAGAGCTTTTGCTTAAAGGAATACCATCTATATTGACATCTATCGCTATTTCACCGTGTTGACGAATGTATTCATCAGAAAGTAGTTGTCGAATGTTCAGTTTTACTCCTTTGTACCAAAACAGCCCGTTATCCATACCGTAGACAGTAACTTTTCTCGAAGAACGCAACAGAGTCTTGTGACTCTTAGGCAGAAAAGGAAAAATTGGCCCTAACAGAGTCAACAATGCATCTACTTTCTTCTTCGATACTCCACGCAAAGCCCATTCTCTTAACATGTTTAATAAATAATTCTTCACTTGCTCTTCATTATTAAAGTTTGATTCTAGATTTACATCACTGTGTATATTATAATCTTGCTCAACACCGTCGTTATCTCTATTTTCATCCATATAATCTGTAATAATACTATTATTTTCACTGCAATTATTGATAGAATTATTAGATAAATCAAAATTGCTATCTGAATTATGATCTAAATTAGGGGTATCATTCTCCTGAAAATCTATAACCTCCCTTTCAAAAGAATTATCACTCTCAGGGTCAAAGTCAGTAAGATTTTCAAAACTACAAATTGTATTATTGTCATCACTACTGTTGTCAGAATAAAGTACAGTAGACCTTGCAGCTCTTGCTTGAAGTTTGACTAATCTAATTTGTTTCGCAGCCTTAATTCTATACTTTGATGGTATCTTTTGTTTAAATTGCTTAGCCTGTAAATTTAAAATAGGGAACAAGTTGGATATGAAATAGTATGATTAAATAAGATTAAATAACAAATAGGTTAAAAAAATAAGGAAAAAATTGAAAGGTTAAATTAGACTGGAAAACTTCAATTATAGCATTTACTCGAGTCAGGCGGCGCAGAAATATGTTAAGAGATTAGAGAAAGGATTCTTTTGATGAAATAAGTTCTACTTACCTTATTATTATTATTTCCAGACATGATAAAGCGACGTGTTAATCTGTTGCTCGTGCACTCGTGCTCACTCGTTTGCTCACATTGAATGGCAACAGTCCATATTCAACTACACTAACAGATTGGCCAGATCGCAAAGATGGCAAACAAACGAAGTAATCGCATTGGCTGTGACCATCCTTACATAGGAAAACCGCGAAATGCTTCCCGCCTGTGGAAAGTTCCCGAATTGTGGTTAGTGGGGGTTATACAAACCTGCGCGGAAATAACAGAAAACGATCCGGGCGAACTCTGTTGGAAGATTTGTTGTATAGATTTCGTATATATATGAAATCTCAAGAATTAGTCATAAAGAGATCATCTGTTTTAAATATTATTAATTACTTGTTTATTCTATTGTTCACATACTATAACATTATATTCAAGTGGCATAAGTTTTTTTACAGCAAATGCGATGATATTAGGGGGCTTAAAATCTATAATTTATTTCGTCATCTACAAATCACTTTCGTGTCATTTTGTTAAGATAACTTTTAAGTGATAAATAAAGTCATGATGACATCATCATGATGTCATTATGAGTTTTATGTTCTACCTGGGCTACGCAATCCTGCATAAAGCGCGATGTAAAAACGAATTCAAAATTTTCATAGTCCAGTAGATGTTTTGATAAATTAATAATTGAATGTGTTGTTATTATTATCCCTGTTTGAAATGGTTTCCATGCTCCAGATTTACCAACTTTTATAGAAGCCATTAATTCAATAATTTCTTCCAAAAACGCTATAGTTTCAGAGAATTTGTTTTCAGATAATTTGCTTAAAGCTAATCTTATATTTCTCGAACTTATAATTTTGAACCATTTCGACATCATATTAATAAACCAAGCAGTTGTAATCAAGTTTGAGTTACCGATCTCATGTGAAATAAATTCCAATCCTGAACTCACTGTATTATTTATAACGCTTGTAGCGCTGCTTACTTTCATCTTCAGGAAATGATTTTTTGAATCCAATAATTTTTTTTTAATTTTGGAGCTAATGCTAAACCAAAATCTAAAGCATTCTCTTGTACTGAACATAATTCTCTTATATGACATGCTTCTACTTTATTTGTTGGTAGAGAATACTTATTAACAAAGTTATCCGGAAGAATAATATATTCATTTCGTAATAATCCTTGATTTAAGTTCTTAAACGCATGTGCTGCATCGTGAAAAAAGTACAGTTTTCTGTTGTTGTTAGTTGGATGTATACAACTATTGACGACTGTAGAATATGGTGAAGCCATAATTCCAAATGCTTTCCACATACTCATATTTGAGGAACCCATATCAGACGTAATACTATGTACACGAAGGCCAATCTCTTCAGTCTTATTGATTATATCACAAAGGATTATTTTTAATTTAGAACCATCAAAAGAATGTCCTGTAAAATAATATGCAATTATCTGTTTCCATCTACTGCCGATACCTGCGAGCATAATAACCAAAGCATGCGTTGCCAATTCGTTTGAATTAGAATCATTTGCATTTGTAAGATTTATATATCCTAAATAAGTATTATTAACTGGATCTAATGTTTTGCTACGCGTTATCGCCATTTCATCTAAGATTATAACACAATGTTTATCAAGTTTATTTGTAAATTGAGATATTTTAATTTGCAAAAACTTGAATACTTCATGTAATATTCCGCTATCAAATTTCAAATTTTCAAGTCGTCTACATAAAGTCCTCAAACTTGGTAATGGCAAATCTGTTCGTAATCTTTCATATCCTGTACTTCCACAAATAAATTTGTATTTATAAGCTTTTTGTAAAGTTTCTTCTGACCAACTAGGCAATTTCTTGTAAGAACCACGTAAGAGCGACATTTGATCCTGATTTAAAAGCTTTGTAACAGCCTGCGGCAGTTTATCAATTGTATTATGTAATGTATGGGCTTTTTGTTCCAATCTTTTAATTTTACGTTTTGCTTGTAATAATTTTTCTTTAGTTTTCAGTCTTAGTTTTTCTGATTTTTCATAACATTTTAACAACTCTGTAACTTGTACATTATTTACATTACTATTTTGTTTCAAAAGAGAAGTTAAATTTTCTTGATCTGCGAGAAAGTCTTTTTCTTCTGAAACTATCATTTCATCACTAACAACTAGATCTATGTTTTCATCTATGTGTAATTCTATGTTTTCTTGTTCTAAATCCATAATTTTTATTAGCTCATTTTCTTCATATGTAATATTCTTCTTTTCTTTATCAACAACAGATTTATCTCTTTGTAATAAACCTCTTTGTACATTACTACTTGTTATAGTTTCTGAAAATGCATTACATAAAATTTTATGTAAAATTATATTATATAACAATTATTTTTTAAATCGTTAGAAATTCTTTTATCATTAATTTATTATTACTCACTATTATTAAATAAAGTTGGTACAGCATTTCTTTTCAGTTTTTTTAATTCGTCTGTCCTACACTCCCATGCTTCTAATTCGAAATGAGTCTAAAACGAATTTTTAATACGAATAAGTAAATAATGACTGATACTAATAATTATTACTTGTTCGAACAATTATCAATTTGCAATTTAAGTAATCTTATGTCCAAGGTAAATGTTATTTCACATTGTTAAATATTATTTTACATTAGATTGAGGTATATAATTTCATATTATTGATGCTATATAAGTATCAATTAATAATTATAAATTGACAACCCAGCAAACCAAAAATTTAACTATATGGCTGCGGTCCACTTGACGCTACAAATGCTTCGAAGAATTTCTCTTCTCTTTTCTTTCAATGAAGAAAGAAGGAGAAGAAGAACGCTCCAAAGCATTTGTAGCGTCAAGTGGACCGCAGCCTATATCATATAACAGATGTAAAACTTAAAAAATTATATTTACGTATATATATGTTATGTATATACAGTAGTAAAATTATTAACACTACGTGTATACGTAATATAAGTTGTTTCTGTGTTTGTTGGGAATATTTATTAATCTACAAAGATTCTTTTTTTACTTCACATAGCGTTGAAAATTTATTTGGTGTCCAATTGTCTCGTTTCATATGAAGTACCCAAAGAGCACATCTTTCTACATCTTTTAAAGGGAAATGACACATTTTAAATCGTTTTGACGATGAGTTAGAACACCCTGGAGCTGCACACCCTGGCATTATAACTTTTATTATATGCCTATTATGTAACCTAATTTCGGTTAGATTGTTTATATTCAGTTAAGATCGTAGGTTAGATGTCATAATTTAAAATTCGCGGTTGCTTGGCTGTTACATATGGCGGACCAATCAAAAATCGTCACCACATTGGCTTAACTCTTATTATAGGAACTCTATGATGAGTGTGAAACTCGCGCCCGCTATCGCGTCTCCGAGTGAACCTAAGTGCGCCTGAGCATCTCGCGAGTCATCGTGTTCGCGGTCGCTCATCTGTCTCGCGAGCAAAATATCCGTCGGTCGCGTTCAAGATCTCCGATTGCGAGGGCGGTAGTCAATCGCTCTTCAAGATCTCCGTTTCGCGAGCCATCGCAGAGAGTACGAGCGACGCAAGATTTCCGTCACGACATCTACCATGATGCTCAGCCCGCTCGGTCGCGCGAGTGCGAGAAAACTCTGTACAAATACCGTGTTGAAATAAATTGTGCTTGTGAATTAAATCCAAAAAGCGTGCGTCATCTAAAATCCGCTCCTCGCTAACTCCTCTAGGCCCTTGCCCCGCGCCCTTGTCAAGTTGGTCCCGGCATTCAATTCGTGTCCCGAGGTCACCTCGGCCGAGCACGAAACAATTTGTAATATTATAATATTGTTAAGGAGAATTAAAGTTACTACCACTTGTGTTGGAATAGGAAGACCCTTGAATGGGAACACAAAGATATGTACCACATGGGTTTTATTTTTTTAAAGTAATTGCACAACAATTATTTTTTAAAGCAATATATATATTCTTTTTGCAATTGGCGCAATTTAAAGATTTTATACCTTTTTTTGAAATACATGTCACTTGGGTTGAGTTAGGTAACACAATTTTGGGAGAAATTAAAGCTATACCCTTATGGAAAAATACACTCAACTTTTGGTGTTAACCGTTAAAAAAACATCATAGAAAAACCCTTAAAGTTAGGTGTGATTTCGGACCGCCAATTGAAGGTTAACCATCATTTGAAGGTTAATCTTCAATTGGCGGTCCGAAATCACACCCAACTTTAAGGGTTTTTCTTTGGATGATGGTTAACCTTCAAGTGATAGTTAACCTTCAATTAATGGTTAATCCTTAAAAATGACGGTATAAACCCTAAAAATATGAACCCTCAAATAAAAGTAACAAATATGGCGTCCCAATGAGAATCTCTTAAGGGCTCCGCTCGCTGAACCGGACTCCTCGCCTCGATCCTCCCTCTCGGACGCTAGCTGCCGCAGCTCTCCCTTTCCTGGCGGTGAGCTCTCCCTGGTGATCCGACTCTCGCTCGGTTGGTCTCCAGAACACGCGCCGCAACGATCAATCCGTCAAGAAAGAGGTAACGGACTCGACACGTTCGAAGAAACGCAAGCAAGTGCGGCCATGACACCTAACGAGTGAGGAAGGAGGCGGGGGCTCTTTGCGAGTGGCGACTCGCGCGTCGCGCCATCTAATGTGAAACGATCGGGCGTTGTAAAACGCGAAAAGAATTCGAGCGCAATATCTGAACAAATTATTTAATTTTTAATAAGTCCAATTATTAATATTTATTTTCATAATTAAACTTATTTTTTATTTTGATAAATGTAAATACAAATATCTCTCTTATTGTATTAATATTTAATATTAATAATTTAATTAGTTACTTAATTTAACTTCTTGTTTAATCAATGAGCGGATGTAGTACTGAAAATGTACCTATTATATAATATTTTAATTTTCAAAATTGTCAAATTACAAACAGGAATTTGCCATGGTAACCGATGGCAAGAGATGACCGAGGGGAAACCAGACTTTTTATTAATGTCTAATCTATGCTCCTTCACTCTGGTTTTCAATTGTCTTTTTGTTTGGTCCACATAAGTTACCTCACAATCTTTACAAGGAATTTTGTACACGATGTTACTGTGTGCCAGTTTGTCGAGATTGTCTTTGCCTGTTTTAATAAATCTTTTGAGAGGATGTGTGACAGAGAAAGCCATCTCAAAATCTAGATTTTTGACAATATTTTTAAATTTCTCTAACGTGGATTTGACATAGGGAACAGTGAAGTATTTGGTTCTGTAAGATTCTAATGAAGCATTTCCGCCGCTCTTTTTGCAAAGAAAAACCTGTGTCAGTCTGTTTTTTATGGTAGAGAAGATGAAAGGTAAAGGGTAACCATTCTCTAGGAGCACCTGAATAATTAGATTGAAGTTTTTCATGTGAAATTGTGGATGTGAAATCGACACGATTTTATCCACAAGTCCAAAAATAACACCCCGTTTTTGGGAGATTGGATGGTGTGAGTGGTAGTTAAGATATCTCCCGGAAAATATGGGCTTGTGGTACCAATCAAAGATGAATTTTCCGTCTCTCACCATCATTTTGACATCGTGGAAATTAAGCATATTATTTTCACTGATCTCCATAGTGAATTGTAATCTCTTGTGCAAAGAGTTAAAAATTTCTAAGATGCAATCAAAGAATTTAGGTGGAGCTGCCATAATAACGTCGTCCACGTATCTACGGAACAGCGTAACGTGAAAGGGTAACAGAAGGATCGCCTTTTCTTCAATGTCTTGTAATGTGATATCAGCAATAATTGGTGAGAGAGGGGAACCCTTATGGTTTATAATACAGTGACAGTTATCGCAAGCCATGGATGATCTAACACGTCCTCCGTGCTGAAGCGAAGTTCTAGCTGTGCCTGCAGCCTGTTGTGCCACACAGCACAACATGTTTCAGAAAGCTTTCCGAAAGATAACTTGAAAATTAATATTGAAATGTAAAATTGAAATCATTCAGAAATATTTCTGAAACGTTTCATCAAAATAATATATCATTGAAAGCTTTCCAAAAGATAACTTGGAAATTAATATTGAAATGTAACATTGAAATCATTCAGAAGTATTTCTGAAACGTTTCATCGAAATCATTTATGACCCTTTTCACTGAAATATTTCTGAAATATTATGAAACATTTCAGAGAAATATTTCGTACGTAATGTCTAAAATACGTATCATTGAAAGCTTTCCGAAAGATAACTTGGACAATAATATTGAAATGTAACATTGAAATTATTCAGAAGTATTTCTGAAACGTTTCATCGAAATCATTTATGACCCTTTTCACTGAAATATTTCTGAAATATTACGAAACATTTCACAGAGAAATATTTCGTACGTAATGTCTAAAATACGTATCATTGAAAGCTTTCCGAAAGATAACTTGGAAAATAATATTGAAATGTAACATTGAAATTATTCAGAAGTATTTCCGCGCCAGTTTACAACGACGCCGCTAGGTGGCGCATAATGATAAGACTAACTCGCAAGTAAATTTCAGTTGGAATCTAATATAAGCAGGCCTCCGGCGAAGCAAAATCATGACTATAATCAAGAATATGATTTATGAAGGACAGGAAATTGTTCCGGATTACCCTGTATATGAGAAAAAGTATCTGAAATATTTCAGAGATATTTCCGAAGCATTTCAGAGATATTTCTGAAGCATGTCAGAGATATTTTTGAAGCATTTCTGAATTATTTTAGAAATATTTCTGAAGCATTTCAAAGATATTTCTTAAGCATTTCAGAGATATTTCTAAACCATTTTAGAAATATTTCAGAAACATTTATGATATCTCAGCTTGGCGGACATTTCATATATCTGAAACATGTCTGAAACATGTCTGAAATATTTTTTTGAAAGGTTTCATATTTCATTGACAGCTTTTTGAAAGCTTTCTGAAATATTTCGGTGCTGTGTGGGGCATATTCGAGCTGCTTTGCGGAATCCCAATACGGCGATGTAAATTCATATTAATCGCTCAGAATACGCTCAAATAATTCTTCCTGTTTGTTATCTAACAATACGGATGACGGAAAGCCGCACAGGAGAATATATAGAATTACTCCGGCCGCCCATACGTCAATCTAAAAAACAATATCAAGAGACACGGTTTATATATATACATGCGAAGCAAATAGATGCTATGATATACAGGATACCTTTAAACAATTGTTTCATTTTCTAACATTTTTCAGATATACTGTAATATAATCGTATAATCGTCATATTTTTTTACACAGGAATACTAACGCAAAATTATTCAGACATTGTCACTACTAAAATTAAAAAATCAGATGAAGGGTTAGGTAATGTACATATTTTTAATTCACATATTTCTCATTTACTACCGATCATCATTTCATAATGATACATTTGCAACGAAATAGATACGCCAGTACCCAAAACGTATATCTGTAATCTAAACACAAGTTTTTATATTCCCGAAACGATACAAGGTGTCTTAAAATACTTTTTACTTGTTTATAAGCAGCATAAAATATCGATACTATCCGAATAGTATAAAAGCTACATTTGGATGGAACGATAACAATTTAGACACCCTACCTCTATAATTATGTTAAAATCATCAGATATACTGTAATATAATCGTCATTTTTTTTTTACACAGAAATACTAACGCAAATTATTCGGACATTGTCACTAAAAAATTAGATGAAGATAGTTTTTAATCATACAAAGATACTGTTTAGGTAATGTACACATCTTTTTAATTCACATATCTCTCATTTACTACCGATCATCATTTCGTAATTATGAATTTGCAACGAAATAGATACGTCAGCAACATTCGAAACCATCGACTGGAAAAAGCATTCCTCTTGGTCTATTCGTTGTGACGGATAAAATCGTATAATTTCAGCACTCAGCAGTAGATTCACTTCAATTGATGCGATTTTAAGACAGAGCTCAATTCAAAGAATCCTCGTTGTTACTAAATATGCTTACAAGGCCTGTGAATAGCGCTAATTTCGGTGCCATGCGCATGTCTTTCTTTTTCGTGGCTGTATCCTGATTAGGCATCATCTTGTCCGCAATATGCTTATAGACTTTTCCATTCAGCATTAACGTAAAAAATAAAAAAGCCGTCGTACCATCTGAAATCGTTATATATAATTGTCTTGGTATTATAATCAATTTTATAATAAGTGTTTCTTCTCCGATAGCATAAGCAAAATTAATTTTAGGAAATCTAAATTATTTTATCTTTTTCTGAAGGTAGAATAAAAACGAAACTAAAAATGAAGTTCTTTTCAAATAATAGACAACTTGAATTAATTATAATTAATGTTTATAAGAACAATTTTATATTACTATTAAAAGGAATGTTTATAGCACTGATTACACTTACATTTCCTGGTTAGCGCTTATTATGGCATGTTGTATTTTTCAAATTTTACTTCCAAAACATAGAAAATACCTTCCAGCCTGTGACACCACGTATACCCCAACGAACCTGCACGGTATCGTTTTCAGAATGCATTGTGATCTTTAGGATGTCAAGCTTGACGTGTGCAAACTTCATATGACCAATAAACCTTAATAGTATCAATTGCTTCGCATAACTCATAAGTCCCCTGCAATATTTTATACATATTATGAGAAAATGGAAATACTTAATGCTAAAAACTCTCAATTGCTTTGAATATTTAATAAAATTAATTTTCGTTACTCCTCTAATATTGTTGATAAAAATTATATCATTCATTCATTCATTCAAAGTATACTTTATTTACCCCAAAGGGGTCTTAAAGGGCGTTTTTTGATAAAAATTATATCATAATAATGGATAATAGGGACTCAATTCACAAATATTTTAGCATAACTTGCCTACAATACAAATTGCGCTACAGAACACTTTCTCGTTCTTTTCAACTTTTACAATTTACAAGACAGCATATACGTACATACATGTGCAATTTTGGATAAACCTTCCTTCTTAAAGATCTCTTCGGTATCAGCTCCCTGCGGTCAATATATAGCGGCAAAATTGTATACCACATAGTTGAATATAAAATGTTCTTGCATGAGAAAACGAGAGAAAAGGAGGACATTTATAATAGGTAATGACATGCGATACGAATTCGGGAATGGGGGGAGAGAGAGGGGGTGGGGGAGAAGAGATTCTTACAAATAGAGGCACTCTGTAGCAACTCGTATTATCTAGCACAAGAGGATCTCTTGTGCTAGACAATTATGCCTCAACAGTGTCTCAGAATTATTATATTTTGAAAACGCGAGATTGTACATTCGAAGCATCCAAGTTAACGAAAGTAAAGTACAATATAAACATACTTCGAAGAAATCTTTATTACGCGATAGTACCTGTTGCACGTGCATATAAGAAATACGATAGATTTTTCAGAAAATAAGTGCCTGTCACACATGCATATAGATGCAGATCACTTTCTCGTTCTCTTAACTTTTACAACTTTTACAAGACAGCATATATACGTACGTGTGCGATTTTGGATACACCTTCCTTCTTAAAGATCTCCTCGGTATCAGCTCCCTGCCGTCAATATATATTTCACTATCACTATCTATCACGCGGCGATGGTCACGACTGTCACTATCTATTTCTATGTTATAACTGACTTACGTTTACGCGAGCGTTACTTCTGTAATAACTTACGATAATTCACTCGTTTACACGGAATGAATTATCGTAAGTTACCACAAAACCTCGTTTACGCGGAGGAATTATTGTAAGTTACTACAGAAGTAATGCTCGCGTTAACATAATGCAAACGTTAACGCGCGGCAGCAATCGCGCGGTAACCGTGCGGCAGAAACGCCTCGTGTGAACAGGCTCCTTGATCTCCTCGGTATATATATATCAGTACAAAATTACCTTTTTCAAAAAAGGTAAAAAAAAGTGCCAAGTACACGCAATGTATTTTGTAAATTCAAAATTTAACCTAAGTGGTAGCTTTATATCTTTTTCACAAAATTATATTATCTAACTTAACTCAAGTGACATGTATTTAAAAAAAAAAAGATGTAAAATCTTTAATTTCTTCTTCACAAAATTATATTACCTAACTTAACTCAAGTGACATGTATCTAACCTAAGTGGTAGCTTTATATCTTTTTCACAAAATTATATTACCTAACTTAACTCAAGTGACATGTATTAAAAAAAAAAGATGTAAAATCTTTATTTTCTTCTTCACAAAATTATATTACCTAACTTAACTCAAGTGACATGTATTTCAAAAAAAGATGTGAAATCTTTAAATTAAATTGCGCCAATTGTAAAGAGAATATGTATATTGCTTTGAAAGATAATTGTTATGCAACTACTTTAAAGAAATAAAACCCAAGTGGTATCTTCGTATTCCTATTCAAGGGTCTTCCTATTCTAAACCCAAGTGATAATAGCTTCTTAATTCTCTTTAACAAATTTTTAATATTACAAAGAATCATTTTAATTACAAAGAATTAAAGAAGTAACAGTACAAAATAAAAATATTTAATTAAAACAAAATAAATAAATTTTTCTTGTAAAAAAACTTGGCGCTGCTAGACTTTGAAATTTAAACATTAAAATTTAAACATTAGTACTAAGATTTTTGATTGAATAAAAAACAATAAACATAATTTAGGGAAGAATGCGACAGGAGTAAAAAAGCAGCGCCAAGTTTTTTTACAAGAAAAATTTATTTATTTTGTTTTAATTAAATATTTTTATTTTGTACTGTTACTTCTTTAATTCTTTGTAATTAAAATGATTCTTTGTAATATTAAAAATTTGTTAAAGAGAATTAAGAAGCTATTATCACTTGGGTTTAGAATAGGAAGACCCTTGAATAGGAATACGAAGATACCACTTGGGTTTTATTTCTTTAAAGTACCCAGATAGCAAAATGTGTTCGTTCTGAGTACATATTGTACTCACGTTTATTAAAAACATGATGGCAAGAATAGACACAGATGCGGGCTCATATGTTGCTCAGAATGCAGACATGTTATGAAATCTATAAAAGTTTACAAAATAGTGACATAATGAACACATAAATGTTCAATGAAATACTGCATATTGTGTGCATATAAAGCTCAAGAAATGACAACAATTTTAAATATTTCATACTTAATAAAATTATTTAAAAACATGTAAATAAATAAGTAAGACATATCCAACAATTTATCAAAAATTGCTTCGCAGACCTCTGCACTATGTGATACCAGAGGTATCACTTAAGCTGATCTGCAGCAAAGAACATTGTAATTAGGCTTCTCACAAGCTCGCCTCTTATACTAGCGCGTGATGATTTTTGATTACGAGAAAGTGACGCGTGGTATAGCCGCGTCGCGGCAGCGTGCGGTACTAGCGCTCGCGGTAATTGTTGTAAAATTATTTCCACCAGGGTCAGCATGTGATTATCATGAGTTGGCTAAGTAACGTCAATATCTGAGCTCATATATTTCCTCATATACATGCGTTAACTTGTACTCATGATGTGTATCATCACAATATGATCACAAGACATACATCACATTTCGATCAATATCAGAAGATCATGACGTGATGAAATCTGATCATCAGGCATTGCTATCTGGGTAGTTGCATAACAATTATCTTTCAAAGCAATATACATATTCTCTTTACAATTGGCGCAATTTAATTTAAAGATTTCACATCTTTTTTTGAAATACATGTCACTTGAGTTAAGTTAGGTAATATAATTTTGTGAAGAAGAAAATAAAGATTTTACATCTTTTTTTTTTAATACATGTCACTTGAGTTAAGTTAGGTAATATAATTTTGTGAAAAAGATATAAAGCTACCACTTAGGTTAGATACATGTCACTTGAGTTAAGTTAGGTAATATAATTTTGTGAAGAAGAAATTAAAGATTTTACATCTTTTTTTTTTTAAATACATGTCACTTGAGTTAAGTTAGATAATATAATTTTGTGAAAAAGATATAAAGCTACCACTTAGGTTAAATTTTGAATTTACAAAATACATTGCGTGTACTTGGCACTTTTTTTTACCTTTTTTGAAAAAGGTAATTTTGTACTGATATCACCTATTTTGTAGTGTTAAGCAAGGATCTGCAAAACATTTTTATTTTTTATTTTTTAATTATTCACAAAATTAGCAATACCAACAAATACATAAAAATTAATAATATTTAAGTAAAAGTAAATTATACATTTCTCACAAAAATTGAAGGAACACTAAATTTATCTTTAAAAATGAATAAAATTTAAATTTCAAGCTTAAAACCTCTACTTCCGAAAGGTTACTATTATTCGTCCAATTTTTATTATGTCTAGACATAATTTTAATTCAGCGAATTTTTATTATGTCATGACATAATTTTAATTCTGCCGCTAGGGAATTTTTAAGTCGATTCTTATAAATCAAGCTTGAATTTGATGTCTAGGTGTCCCAGGTTGCCGATAACGAGGTCCACATAGTGCGCTCCATAGTTTTCGGTGTCCAGGTGTATTAATACCTTGAATTCGATGTCCACGTGTTCCAGGTTGCCGATGACGGGTTCCAGATAGTGCGCTCCATAGTTTCCGGTGTCCAGGTGTAATAATACGTTGAATTCGATGTCTAGGTGTCTCACGTTGCCGATGACGAGGTCCACATAGTGCGCTCCGTAGTTTTCGGTGTCTACGTGTATTAATACCTCGAATTCGATATCTACGTGTCCTACATTCAGATTTAAAGTTATTAATACACCTAGACACCAAAAACTACAAAGCACACTATGTGAACCTCGTCATCGGCAATCTGGGACACGTAGACATCGAATTCGAGGTATTATTACACCTAGACACCGAAAACTACGGAGCGCGCTATCTGGACCTCGTCATCAGCAACCTGGGACACCTAGACATCAATTTCAAGGTATTAATACACGTAGACACCGAAAACTACGGAGCGCACTATGTGGACATCGTCATCGGCAACCTGGGACACCTAGACATCGCATTCAACGTATTATTACACCTGGACACCGAAAACTACGAAGCGCACTATGTGGACCTCGTCAGCGGCAACCTGGGACACCTAGACATCGAATTCAACGTACGATTACACCTGGACACCGAAAACTATGAAGCGCACTATCTGGATCCCGTCATCGGCAACCTGGGACACGTGGATATCGAATTCAAGGTATTAATACACGTAGACACCGAAAACTACGGAGCGCACTATGTGGACCTCGTCATCGGCAACCTGGGACACCTAGACATCGAATTCAACGTACGATTACACCTGGACACCGAAAACAATGAAGCGCACTATCTGGATCCTGTCATCGGCAACCTGGGACACGTGGACATCAAATTCAAAGTATTAATACACGTAGACACCGAAAACTACGGAGCGCACTATGTGGACCTCGTCATCGGCAACCTGGGACACGTAGACATCGAATTCAACGTATTATTACACCTGGACACCGAAAACTATGAAGCGCACTATCTGGACCTCGTCATCGGCAACCTGGGATACCTAGACGTCGAATTCAAGCTTGATTCATAAGAATCGACTTAAAAATTCCCTAGCGGCACTTTCTGCCAAGCGTAGAGAACCTTCTTTTCCGGCAGCGGTGGTAATACGATGTAAGGATACGAAATCTCTCCAGATAAACATGAAGCAATTGACTCAATATGTATTATATATATACCTAATTTACCTAAATAGAAATCTTCCTCCTGACCGATAAGTCTATCGACCTTATTTAATTTACCTACTAGATCGATCGAAATACGCGCGCGATATCGAAACTGGCGATACCTGCGCCGCCAGCGTCGAAAAAGTGAAAGTTATATTTCCCCCTTATTATATATATATGTTATATTGAATTGAGAGCGTTGACGTAGACGTATCTTAATAAAAAATTTTCATATTTGGACTTTGCGTCACAATATCTCCGCTCGTAGGGCACGTAGCGGAAAATATTATAGGAGATACCCCCCCAAAGTCGACCCCAAGCTATCGATCAAGCCTACTTAGAACTTGATCCGTTTACTCGTTATCGAGATCTCAACATCTTGGGTACTCGCAACCCGTCGCGTCGCGTAAAAGAGTCACGGTCGGTCTCGCTCCGCGTGTACTTGGCACGAGACACTACCGTGTCTCTTGATATATATATATATATATATATATATATATATATATATATATACCGAGGAGATCAGCTCCCCGCCGTCAATATATATTTAACTATCACGCGGCGACGGTCACGATCGTCACTATTTCTAGGTTATAATTAATCCCAGCCAGAAATGATTGGTCGAATCAACGTCGATTCGACGTCGATGCGTCGATGAATGGTCGATGTCGATGACTAGTCGATATTTTTGTCATTTTCGACCTCATTATAAAGATTGTTTTTATGTTAATTGCAAATTGCAAATATTTTTATAAGAGACATTAATGTACGTAACTGTGGCGGATTTGTCATATGCAGTACAATGTACAATGTCGATGACTGGTCGATGACTAGTCGATGTCGATCACTGGTCGATATTTTTGTCATTTTCGACCTTATTATAAAAATTGTTTTTATGTTAATTGAGCAATTGCAAATATTTTTATAAGATTTCTATTGTCTTTCGATTAATTCGAAAGACTTGTGACTCATCATAATTAAGGAACTATATATTGTTGTAAGTCGAAAGAGAGTCGAGCGAGAAGTATCGTATCGATATATCGAAAGTCGCAGCGAGCGACGAGCGGAAGGAGGAGAGTAGAGAACAGAGATCCCAGGTTTAGGTCGCTGCTGCATAGCCGTGGCTGTGGAGGGGATAGGATCGCGTCACGTGACGCTGACGCACACAAGCCAAGCGCCCCGTGTACATGTGCGCTCGGCGTTCGGCCAGCCTCGGCCAGCTAGAGAGAGCAAACATGCTATGCTCTTTCTCTTTCTCTCTTGAACCGGCGCGTCGTCAGCCACGCGGACGAAATACGTATATTAACGGCTTGACTGTCGCGTGCCTCTTTCTACACTACATGCGATCAGATGCGATACACTATCATATCGCTTAATGATTTTACAATTTAGAAGTTATAATCATTAATTAATTAAATTATAATTTCTTGTGTATATAAAAAGTATTAACTTAAAATTAAGGAAGTAAAGGATAGAAAAAGAAAATGAAATCCACTCTTGGCCAACGTGTACGTCTTTTTCTTACAAAATCATCTGTTAGTAATTTAAAAAGATGATTTATAATTAGCACAATAAAATGTAAACAAAGAATTTATATTAAGGTTTTATTACATGCTAGTGGATAAATTATTCTAATAATATATTTGTTATTTTACTAATAGAAAATATATGTAATAAAATAAAAGAGAGAAATTATTTTTACAACAAAATAAATAATTTTTTAAAGCTGAAGGTTTATTTGAGCCAACGCATGATATTTCCATACAATGTACTTATTTAAGATTTCATATTTGAATATGGTTCGTCTTTTCATTTGGAATTAATGATTAAAGTAACAAAATTATCGATTTATGGTAAAATTAAGAAAAATATCGAGTAAAAGTAATTAAGCAAGGAACAAATATTTCTGTTATGTAAATTTTTTTTTAATAGACGACGTACACATTGTTGCTCAACGGAAACCGCGAGAAGGTGGTGGTCTCTTCCGTCGGTAGGAAATGTAAAAGATTATTTTCTTTAATATAATATTAAAGAAAATAACTTCTACATTTCCAATGAATGAATGAATGAATGAATGAATGAATATTTAACGTAAATAGGATAGAAGATAGGTAGAAATAGATAGAATAGATAGAATAAAGGATAGTTAAAAGGATAGACACAAGATAGATATAAAAGAATAAATAAAATAGAAAAGAATATAAAGGATAGAGAATAGAAAAGCAAAAGTAATATATAGAGAATATTATAATAATTTTAAGATCACTTTACACAATTTATAATTAACAGAATGTGGAATAAAATCATATATATGTATATAGAAAAAATTACATTTATAAATGTATGCATACATTCATAAATGAATTGTTTTCTATATTATACGATGCAAAAAATTATTAACATAATTGTATTCTTTATCTGTTGTGAATTATAAATTGTGTAAAGTGACCTTTATACAAGAAGTACTAAATAATTTAAACCGTTTCGATTTTTTTAAATAAATATCGATAATAAAATGGCTATGAGAGTCAGACGCTGTTATCGGTGCGTAAGTGATCAAAATCACTAATTTATTCCAAGTAAATTACAATCGAACGTTTCGGCTCAACACTTCGAGCCATCTTCAGCGATGTCAAATTACGAAAATTAAAATGTTACAAAGTTCTCCATTCCAACGTGGTAAGTTTCCTTGTTTGGAGATTTCAGGAAACGAAATTGAAAAAGACTACAAGATCCATATCTGTAAAGATAGTTACCCTGTTACATCAAGTATTCAATTAAAAAATCCATGGCAACTCACCAAGTAGTCTGGAGAACGAATGCATCAGAACAAGCCTTAACGAGGCGAGAATATAAATGCGGAGTGAACATCACAAAGAAAAATAATCTGTACTCAGGGATTCTGAGATCCCGACGGCACAACGCACGAAACGGTATTAACAGGAAAAATGTCTTAAGTCAAAAATATAAACGTGTAGGTCAAGCAAGTAAGAAATAAAACTAATAAATATTCCGTGTATAAACAATGAAAATTATAAACGTGTAGGTCAAGCAAGTAAGAAATAAAACTAAATATTCTATGTATAAACAATGACAGGTGATACGACGCAAAATGTTTATGGACATGGTTTACAATTTGTTTAGAATAGACACGTATGCATGGTGCATAAACTCTGTATCGGTTTGCAAGTTGAGACTATTCTTTTGTAGCTTAATATGTGATATCTCTGAAACAAGTCGTTTTCCTAAAAATTGTTCCTTATCTAGAATTTCAACGTTCTCTCAATCAAATTCGTGGTCGAAATTGATTCTATGTTCGGTAATGACGGACTGGGTTGTTGTATTTCTCCGAATATGGTTACGATGTTCCGAAATTCTCGTTTTTAATTGCCTCATCGTCTGACCAACACATGACGCGTCGCAATTCTTACATGAAATTTTATACACCACATTTTTATTTGATTGGATAGGGAGAATATCCTTCTGCACTTTAATAAACTTCTGAAGTTTATTCAGACTATAGAACGACAAGTTGACATTAGCATCTGTAACAACTCTTTTAAATTTCTCGGATATATTAGAGACATATGGTACTGTAAACCATTTACATTGCCTCTCTTCGTTCGTAGATGAAGATTCATTCTGTTTACGAGTGCATTTGTTTAACAAAGATTTAATTCTAGTATTAACAGTGTTAAAAATGAATGTCAACGGGTAGTCGTTCTCTAAGAGAGTGTCTATTACGAATTTCAGATTTTTTAAATGGTATTTCGGATGTGAAAGTAAGAATGCCCTATCAACCATGCCCATAACTGTGCCTCTTTTTTTAGGAAATAGGGTGCTGCGAGATAAAAAATTAAGATAGCGGCCCGAGAACGTCGGTTTGTGAAACCAGTATTTCATGTAGGGGAGACCGGGGCTAAACCGCCAGCGGGGTTGAACCGCCAAATCAAATATCTCGGAACCTGTATATTGTGCGAACTCGCTATTAACATTGTAAACGCTGCTTATGGTACCCATGTGACCAACGGAGTTTCGGCAGGTTACCTGCCGTGTTATGATTTTTACGAGGGCAAACGTGTTTTCGGAAGGTGAAAGTGAAATTTTCTGCGCGTGGAAATATTGTAATATCTGCAATAATATTTGCTCTCCAAATCTCGCGGTACGTGATTATAAAGAGTAATGCATGCTGAACACGAATCCAGTGTAGTTTTTTCATTATCGTTGATGTCTAATATTTCGTGGGCGTTCAAACCTGAAACTTATGTTTGGGGCTTATCCGCCAGTAAGCACCCGGGGTTGGTCCGCCAGTCTCGTCACTGTGGCGCGCCGGGCGCACGACTTCAGCTCACGGCGATTTCAGGTTAGGTTTCCCTCGAGCGTGATTCTGTCTTCCCTTGCACGTACGTCAGTTTGTGTAGGAGGGAAATGGTACGCACGTATCGTCGCAAAACGGGTGTTTTTGGGTGTTTTGGCCGACCGAAAAGATGGCGGACCGTTGTTTTCGAGATCGCTTACGCTCACGGCACGTCGCGAGGTACGGCGAGGCACGGCACGGCTCTGAGATCCCGCGATTTCCGCGCGAGAGTTGACATGCCGCGCGCGCTGTAGATCGTCCCGACTCCCGGCCGCGGTAAATCGTCGTTGTTGGTCGTTGTGTCAGTGACAGTCGCGCGTGCGACCGCATCGTCCAGCGTTCGCCGCATCGTCTCGGCGTCATTGTCGCCGCCGTTGTAGTGGTGGTGGTGTCGGTGGTGGTCATCGTCGTCGTCGTCGTCGTCGTCGTCGTGGTGGTCGTGGCCGTTGTCGTCGTGGTGGTCGTGGCCGTCGTCGTCGTGGTGGTCGTGGCCGTCGTCGTCGTGGTGGTCATGGCCGTCGTCGTCGGCGCGTCGAGGAATCGGCGCGAGGACGCCGTCGAGTCGGTAAAATGGTCGCGCTCCACCGCGAGCTTTTCTAACCCCCCTGTCGCTATTTATCGCTCCCCCGCGAGAAACGCGGCTTGGTTAGATTGCTCGAGGGTCCGCGCTGATCCTATGGCACCGGAACGCCGTCACGCGTATTCCCCGTGGTTGCCCGCGTTGACAATGTGACGTGCCGTTGGGGAGTTT
Source organism: Temnothorax nylanderi (assembly GCF_030848795.1). NCBI lineage: Eukaryota > Metazoa > Arthropoda > Insecta > Hymenoptera > Formicidae > Temnothorax > Temnothorax nylanderi. Next base: position 76,711 of record NW_027249433.1, read on the forward strand.
ACGATTTGGTTAACCTCTGTATTCACGTGCCTAAATTGTTTTATGGAATAGGTAAAACAATTATTTTTTAATGTTTTGCATAAAAATTTTTAATAAATTTTTATATTTTTCTCTTAAAAAACAATTATTAAAATGTATCCTATCATTTTTCAGGATTACATGTACGTATATGTATTGAAAATGCAGTGTGGCGGATAAACCCCGGGGGGGTGGCGGTTCAACCCCGGCATTTTTGAGATTTCAATTTTTGCACCGTTGTCGTTTTTGCTCTATACCGGTTAAACAAAGCGACGTAGATAAAAATTTCCTTAATAAATTTTGTAGCTAAAGGTTCACTCTTTACAGTGGTATACCACATTTAACTTCAATTATTTATTTTATTGTTAAAAATCGGCTCCGAAAAAAAACTGGCGGTTTAGCCCCGGTCTCCCCTACTGTAATCTCTTATCAGTACTCTGCTAGTGAGCAACCACTGAACATTCTACAGTACAGGTGAACTCACGAAAATAAAGCACCCCGAAGCGTGAGAGGCCAGGGGAACTCACGAAAATAAAGCACCCCGAAGCGTGAGAGGCCAGGGGAACTCACGAAAATAAAGCACTCCAAAGGAGATGAATTTCTACCACGTCCACGCCGTCATCTCTGGGTAACGCTAAAAGTAGAATTTCAATTAACACGGTTTGTCTGTTGTTTTTTAACAAATTAGCTACAAATTCGTGATCAGCGACCCAAAAAACCTTCCAGTAAGAGTTTTCAGATCATTTACTGGAATTTTCGTCCGTTTCTCATATTTGCATCCGCAATATTGGATCCGCCATTTTGAATTTCACAATTTTACGTTCAGATTTGTAATCAGCGACCCCAAAATTTCCCAAATACTGAGTTTCACATGAATTTAGTTACTTTTCACCGTTTTATCTGCCCATGTTGGATCTGAAATTTTGAATTTATCCCTTTAAGCAGCCATAACTATGACGCCATGTTGAATTGCGCATATATGCCACACGCCTTTCGAAAGCTCTTTTCAAGACAAACATTTTCCGCCTTTGGTCATTAAAATCCGTCCATACCAATTTTGGACAGATGGGGGGTAAAAGTGACGTGGATCGTCCCATATATATATATATATATATATATAGGTATATATTAATTTGTGATATTCGCGGTAATAAACAGCATTAATTAGTTTCGATCTGTACTCAAGTTTACTTAACAACTATTAATCCGATATTCCTGTTCATCCCTTTAACAGACCTATGCTAAAATTGCTTAACAGACCTTTGCTAAAATTGCATAAACAGCATATAATAGGACCACTATATTTCCAACGTCTGTTTACTCTAAATAACCGATCGTTAACTTTTCAAAATAGCCAGCAATCGAAGTTGGCTATTCTGAACTCCAATTGGCTATTCTGAAAAGTTAACGGTCGATTAGAGTTAACAGACGTTGGAAATAGTGGCCCTTAATTAATAACAAGTATCAATATCAAATCGACATCAAATCGACGTCAAATCGACTTGTCGATGACTAGTCGAAATTTAGGCCCATTTTTAGGTCCAATCGACTACAAATTTCGACCGTCGATCGACCAGTATCATCGACGTCGAATCGACGTCGATTCGACCAATTATTTCTGGCTGGGATAACTGACAGCGCGCTGAACGTACTGACTGCACTAACAATAAGCCGACTAAGTGCAGTACGCACACGTACATATATCGGTGTAGCAACACTGTCATGGAGGGGACGCGGGGAGACGCTCGACAAGTTCTCAAATGCCATCTATCGAGACAAAAAGCAACCGTACGTACGGCGACGACGACGACGTATCTTAATTGTAATATTTAACATTTCGGACTTTGCATCGTAATATCTCCGCTCGTAGGGCACGTAGCGGAAAAATAAAAACACTTATAATAAATCGACCCCAAGCTATCGATCAAGCCTACTTGGAACTTGATCCGTTCACTCGTTATTGAGATCTCAAAATCTCGGGTACTCGCAACTCGTGCGTTCGCGTAAAAGAGTCACGGTGCGTCTTGCTCCGCGCGTACTTGGCGCGAGACACTACCCACTCGGCATGTAATATTTCAGAAACATTTCTGCAAAATTCCATTTGAAATATTACACCTTTCACCAATATTTCAGAAATATTTCACGACCGTTTCTACATCATTTCGGCAATGTTTCAATGTCCGCAATTATTTCAAATGCAACCTTGCTGAAAGATTTCGGTAATATACTGAAATATTTCTGAAATATATCTACGAAATATTGCAGAAACACTTCAAAGATATTTCAAATACATTTTACACTGAGAAAAATGTTTTGTATTAGCAAACAAAATTTTGTTACTGACGCAAAAATTATTTGTTGATATGTGAAAAATGAAATATTTTGTTACCGGAACAAAAAAAATATAAAAGGTGCGTATATTTAATCGACTATAATTGGCCAAAATTTTCACAATTACACGACGTTTCGACCCAAGCTTCGGGTCCTTCTCAAGCAATCTAACAACAAACAATTATAAAAATCGCAGCGTCAATACAAAAAAAATATATTAAGCCATGTGCGTATAGCCGCCGCGCGTTTGTCCGAAGAAATCCGTTCTCTCAGCCGATCACCCTCCAAGTAGTATACCGGCGCCTTGTTGCTTGACATCGAAGATCAAACAGGGTAGTGGTGATCCTCTGACTCTGACGCATCTTTCTTTCTTATACTTGCTTATTTTGGTGAGCCTAAAGCTATCGCATAACAATATTAACAATACAGATATGCGAATAAATCTTTTTTGCCAGTCAGCGTCGAATATTATTTTATATTAAATATTATTAAATATTTTATATTTTATATTTTATATTAAAAATTCCATATGACAAAATTTAGAATATCAGAAAATTCTTAATAAAAGAGAAAAAATGCAATAAAATGCAATATTTATATAATAATAAATTTAATTTTTTATAAGTTCTAAAGTCTGTCAGTAACTTTTCGGAAATATTACAAATGCAATGTTGTATGTGAAACATTCAAAAATATAACGCGTGCAATGTAAACGTAATAATAGTTTCATCATGTATCAGAAATGTTTCTAAACCATTACATCTGCAATATTTCTTCTGCAATATTGTAGAAATTCACTGCCTGCAATTCAATTTTTCATTACCTACGCAATCTTTCAGAAATTTTTCAGAAATATTTTTAATGCAATGTTGCGTTTGATATGTCAGAAATATTATTCGTGCAATGCAAACGTAATATTATTTTTATAATGTTTCAGACATATTTCTGAAATATTGTATCTGCTACATTTCTTTGTAATATTACAGAAACTTACAAATATTGTAAACAACTTTCTGAAAGATTTCAGAAATATTGTTAATGCAATATTATAAAAAACATGATGCAGGTACATTTCTGAAATATTTCAGATGCATAGTTACAAATGAAATGTTAACGAAATATTTCTGCACCATTTCCAAATATTTCAATATTTTAGCAACATAACATGCCGAGTGGGTACCGTGTCTCTTGATATCCTACACCAGTTAATATAGCGCCAGCTACAGCCCCTGTATTTACATCTAAACTTTCCTGAAGAGATGGCTCACTCCAAACATTGCTTTCAAAATTGCACATTTGGCATTTAAAATAAAATCTAGTCTTTAATCCGTACTCACGAGCACCAATAAATATCAAATCGCGAAAACTGTGTTCTATTCCGCGACTGTGGTTGTCAAATTTTTCATGCAGTTGTTGAAAGAGATGTACAAAATCTACAATACATTTTCCTGACATACTGCCAGGATTTACACGGCCTGCATCTACATTGCTATCTACTAGAAAAGTCTCATTGTCATCTTCTAATATTTCTTGCAATTCATTATCACTTAATGTATGTGTCATTTTTTCCTCGTCATTCTCAATCTCAATACCCATTGCAGCTAATTCACCATACATAATGACATCCTGTAAAGCTCGTTCATCTTTATCTACCTGCATTGTGTTGTCATGTATATCTGCATTTACACTTGTTTCTACTAATATTTCGTCGTGTATATTTTCTTCTTCCGTTATTACTCCTTTGTTCGCAATCTCTAGTAATTTTAATTTTTCTTGTCTCCTGTGTGTAAATAAATATGCGTCAGATACATGTGTGTAGATACACATGGACATTATCCTTATTAATATGTTACTGACGCGACGGAACGCGTTGAACCATGTATGCTTATACAAAGCTTTGTATAAATTATTATTTAAATGTCTTAATATTTCGGTGACGAAATTGGCCCTAATTGTACACGCAACTTCTTCGGCTGTTTGCAAGCAAATGTATATAAGCTTACATATAAAGTATGTCTCTCGTCAGTGAAGCATTAATGTGACAAATTTTTGCTATCACATTAATACAACAAAATAATATAACAGAAAAAAAGAAATTAACTTCTCACAAAAATAAGAGAAACACTGCAACGCTTCCAGCTTTTTCCACTTTTTTTGGCACGTACATTTTTAGAATATTTGTAAAATGTATTTAAGTGAATGATTTAGGGCATTTATAGGCAACTCATGTGCAGTCAAAAAAGTATTATTTTATTATTAACATTGCAGACTTTACTAGGCACCACAGACGCTTTGCGCGCGCTATTTAGCCTTAGCATTATACTCTTACTATTACACTATTAACTCGATACACATAACTGTTAAAATATACGATGACAGTTGTATGAAGCAAGCGCAGGAAGAGAACTAATCGGCATCATGGAAAAGCGACAGCAATAAAATTTGATAAATATAAAAAAACTACTATCGACTTTACACGCCTTTTTAGAAGTGGATACTCGCTTGCTGTAGCGCATATCGTACGTGTTACTAGTTACTACAAACGCGGAGGATAGCAGCGAGAGGAAAAGTGTAGGGGACACTCCGATATTGCATCCTTAAAAGTCGGAGGATTTAGACAGAAAGCCTTATAAGTTATGCCGATTACTCCGGTTAGCGGTATCCTATAGCTATTTCAATTATTTGATAGTCAAATGAAGTGAAAAGTGAGTGCGAGTGAAAAAGTTATAGAACACTATCTATGGTAAACATGGCGTTAAGGGGACACACTTCCGATGACCTTGAATTTGACATATATTGTCAAGGACACCCTCCCGAGTAACATGCAAGTGATTTTAGTCGGGGGTCGCTTTTTATTAAAAAAGTTATTAACAAATAAAGTTAGCGAAATGAGAACAGTATATGTGTGAGCGGGAGGGCTGCGCCCCCCTGCAACCCTCCTCCACACACTGCTTAATCCTTCACCCCCACACGCGCTCCCCCTCCGCCCCACATGCCCTCACACGCCCCCGCCCCCACCTCACCTTCGTGTGTGTGCCCTGCTTTAACGAAAATCACAACTTCTATAAAGCAGGGCATACACACGAAGGTGAGGTGGGGGCGGGGGCGTGTGAGGGCATGTGGGGCGGAGGGGGGGCGCGTGTGGGAGTGAAGGATTAAGCAGTGTGTGGAGGAGGGTTGCAGGGGGGCGCAGCCCTCCCGCTCACACATATACTGTAATTTTCATTAAAGCAGATATTTTGTATTTAAGTGTTTAAAGCGCGTCAACTAACCTATGTAGGTTAGTTGACGCGCTTTAAACACTTAAATACTTTTAAAGCGCGTCACTAACCTACGTACCATTCTTGCAACAACGATTGACAAAAGATGACTGATATAATATGAGCATAAACACGCCAAATAGACCGAATACTACAGAATGTAAATAATCAAGGTCAGAAGATAGTATGTATATATATAAACGAGCTTGTTAAAGCGCACCACGAACCTGTGACAACTCGTCTCGCGTGAAAAGTGTATGCGTGAACTATTTCGACATATATATTAGTCATTTATGCCTTCCAATACTCAAAATAGCTGTTATATTTTTCAAACTTTATTTGTTAATAACTTTTTAATAAAAAGCGACCCCCGACTAAAATCACTTGCATGTTACTCGGAAGGGTGTCCTTGACAATATATGTCAAATTCAAGGTCATCGGAAGTGGGTCCCCCCTTAACGCCATGTTTACCCTATCTATATCTACATCTCACTCGTTCGAACGCCTACGTGTCACGCATTGTTCTTTACTTTGAAAAACGTCACTGACAATGAGACAGAGCCGCGTGCATTGATCGGCAATATTCATTCTATAAATTATTATGTCGTATAAAGAGACGAAAGTTGACAAACAATACATACTTTTATGAAATGTTTAATTATATTATATGAATATGTAACAATCGCGTTTTCCCCGCTCGGAATTAGCTCGCCGGGCCAGGATGAGAAAACGTGGAGACACTGGTTGGTTTCACAAAAACTTTATTCCTTATTCTCTATTTAATAATACAAATTGATGGAGGGTGTGAGTGTATGTGCTTGGGTGTGTGTGTGGCTCCGCTGAGCCGCTGTGTACGTGTGCGGGGTGAATTCGCGGACAAGAGACGGAGGCGCGGTTGCCTTGAATTCGCGGACAAGAGACGGAGACGCGGTTGCCTTAAATTCGCGGAGGCGCGGTTGCCTTGAGTACTTATCGCTAGACTTATGACTACGCGGGCGGATTCGCAGAGGCACGGTTGCCTTATGCGGACGGTCAGGTGGTCAGGAGCTCACTCGGGGGCACCCGAGCGAGCGGCCCGTACACCGGGGGCACTCGGCTCGAAGACGGGGGCACCCGTCTTCCGTACGGCGGAAAGGGTCGGGGGCGCCCAACCCAGCGGCAGGAGAGGGCAGGTAAACCAACCGGGGGCACCCGGCTGGGAGGCCCGTACTCTGGGGGCACCCAGGTGAGAACGGGGGCACCCGTTCTCTGCACGGAGGACGAGGTTGGGGGCACTCAACCTGGTTAAGCGGTCTCGGAGAGTGGTCGTGTCGGGAGCAGGAGCTGGACAGGACTGGTGCCTGGTGTCGGCTCGAGTCCCCTATTTATACCCCGAGTTAGCGAGCGGTGGGGGCTGCCCTTCTTCAGTGTAGTCGTTAAATTAAAACAATATACCCCCTTATACAATAAAGAATCATTCGCTTACAAATTAGATGGCCTGCTACATTACATCGATTAAAACGCACTCGCTTACATACGCTCACACCCTACGCACATCGCCTCGGTCAGATCGCAGCTCGTAGACATATCGCGTCTGGTAATACTTCGAGCCTTCGTAAAGTCAGTTTGCCGCTCGCAGATATATCGCGTCTGGTAATCCTTCGAGCCTTCGCAGAATCATGATGAGAAGGAATCCGTCCCTACCCCGTCTTCACAATACGATAAGAATGGTTAAAATATAAGTTTTATTCGAAAAAATATGTTTACAACATGCACGAATTTTTTCTTACGTTGTTTTTTTTTGGTGCGGCAGATTACATTTACGTGATTGTCAATCGCGTAAAAAAAAATCATACTTAATTAACGATTACTCCGCGTAAATCAAGGGACAACTTCATATCAGCTGTGACGCGCGTATATACAGTACTTTATATAGTATTTACTTACAAAAGTAAGGCAAGAGCTTTTGTAGGTAAGAGCTTTTATTACTGCAATATGAAATGTTACCTTCTAATAATCCTCGACTTTCGCCTGCTTAACTGCTTACATGCTGTTTGCAATCTTTTTCCTTTAGTACTCCTTCCATAAAGTCTTCCATAACTGTCGTACTTTGGCTTTGGATGTATTTCTTTTTTCGCACGATCACAAATTAAATCACGTTCGACATCAGATTCACGCGCCTCCATAATTAGTAAAAAAGCTTTTTACGCACAGAATTACGATGCAATAACGATATAAGGATATAACGATATAACGCGCCGTAAACCGTAATCCTGATCAGTTCGCTTGTTATGGTCTTTCCACGCAATCCGCGAAATGCACCGAAAGATACCGAAAAAAGACTGCGCGAGGAATAGTGGTGTGCGTGTATATGTGAATGCGACGGTGCCTCTCATACATTGCTACGCCGGACTCGTCAGACCGAGCGAGTATAAACAAAACAATCACTCGTCAGTCGATGTTCTACCGTAGGACAGTGTTTCGAAATCGTTAAAGCGACGATTTGAAATAAGCGCCGTAACATCGGCTCAGACGTCGCGAGCGCGATCGGGAAAGGCGCGACAGTCAACAAGCGCGGCAACGGTCAAGCACCGGCCCTAGCAACCATTTTTATTCTTCGTCTCCTTTGTGTTTTTGCCTGAGCTTTTCATTCTCACGAGTTTTATTAGTCATTAATATCGAGAAAAGATTGTAACGCGAGACGGGTTGAGTGCGCGTATCGTCGCCAAGAAAGCTTCCTTCACAGTTACCTGAAGAATTGCATCTTGGAGCGAGGAGTTACTAAAATCTTGAAAAGCCTCAGAGTTCTGACGTGGTTTGCTCCCGTCCTCTTCCAAAGGCCTCACAAGGCCGGACGGGACGCTTTGATGTTAATCACTCCCTACGGATACGTAAACGAGACGCCCGAAAGTTTGAACGTCGTCGCTTCTACCTCGAGAGAGGCTTCAGGTTTGATTACCCGATTCGATTGCCGTGGTATTTCAAGAAACGCATTGTCGCTATTCTCGCCATTATCTTACCGCGCGACTACGTTAAGTTCGGTTTGACATCCTCGTTATATGTGCATTTCGTGAGCAGTCACTTTCGATTTCCTTCTATTGCGTGTATTCGTAGTCGGTTGTGACATTGTTAATTTTCTCGTTTTAATCTCCGCGGTATTACGTGCAGTACAATCATTCTCGCCATTTTAACGTTACGCGCCCACGTGATATGTTCGACATTGATTTAACTCTTGATACGATATCCGCATTACAATGTATACGTTTGTGTCGAGTGACCCGGTATTTTCCTTATGTGTACGTGCATTGTTTCTTTTTGACATTGTTCCTGTGGAGCGTTTCCGATAATTCATCTATTACGAGAAGTGCTCCAAAAAATACGAGTTTACCGCTTGGCACACGGCTGCCGGGGCACACGGCTGCCCGAGTTTACCGCTTGGCACACGGCTGCCGGGGCACACGGCTGCCCGAGTTTACCGCTTGGCACACGGCTGCCGGGGCACACGGCTGCCCGAGTTTACCGCTTGGCACACGGCTGCCGGGGCACACGGCTGCCCGAGTTTACCGCTTGGCACACGGCTGCCGGGGCACACGGCTGCCCGAGTTTACCGCTTGGCACACGGCTGCCGGGGCACACGGCTGCCCGAGTTTACCGCGTGGCACACGGCTGTCGGGGCACACGGCTGCCCGAGTTTACCGCTTGGCACACGGCTGCCGGGGCACACGGCTGCCCGAGTTTACCGCTTGGCACACGGCTGCCGGGGCACACGGCTGCCCGAGTTTACCGCGTGGCACACGGCTGCCGGGGAGATTTCTGAGGACTGTATGATACACCGCAACTATTGTTTACGCTACTTTGATCTGATAACCGCGACTGATGACTTACGTGATACCCACGACTGATTGATACACCGCGACTGAGATTACCGCTATCCCATGATAACCGCTCAGCTCAACGACATCACTTGCGCGCTAGACATCTTTGATCTGCGCGCCATTCATCCTTGCGTTCTACGTTCCTGTTTTCCTGCGACCTGCGCGCTAGACATCTTTGATCTGCGCGCCATTCATCCTTGCGTTCTACGTTCCTGTTTTCCTGCGACCTGCGCGCTAGACATCTTTGATCTGCGCGCCATTCATCCTTGCGTTCTACGTTCCTGATTTCCTGCGACCTGCGCGTTAGACATCCTTGCTCTGCGCGCCATTCATCCTTGCGTTCTACGTTCCTGTAGTTCCTGTGACCTGCGCGCTAGACATCCTTGCTCTGCGCGTCATTCATCCTTGCGATCTACGAGCTTGTCATCCTTGTCAACCGTTACCATTCCTGATTCCTAATTTTACTCGGCGCAACACGAATCAGATCTTCACAAAACATTTTTTGGTCCTTCGAGCCGGATTCTGTTGCGCCTAACATCATGTCAAGTATCGAGACAAGGATTTCGCTGCAACGCAGTCGATACAAATTAATACAGAAGGCGGCGATGGACTATAATCAAGAAGAATCGATCTCCTTACCGACACCAATGCTTACGCCAGATGAATTGGCATGTGAACAACATTTCGTGAATACGCACTCACGAGATCAGCATGGTCGTTATATCGTTCGCCTGCCATTGAAGTCACCTTTCTCTTCCTTGGGAAATTCTCGAGCCATTGCACTTAGATATCTATTAGGCTTGAAAAAACGATTCTCGTCAGATCCACTGTTGAAGCAGAGATATGAAGAATTCTTGCGAGAGTATCTGTCACTCGGTCATATGGTTGCAGCTCCCAACTCTGAAGACAGTACTCCTACCTTCTATCTTCCACATCATGGCGTCATTCGTGAGGACAGTCTTACCACCAAATTGCGAGTGGTATTCAACGGTTCCAGTCGTACTAGCACCGGCGTTTCTCTTAATGACATTCTCCACTCGGGCGCCAAACTTCAGACAGATATTTCCGACGTGCTACTTTGGGTTCGCACACATCGTTTTATCTTCTCTACGGACATTGTCAAGATGTTCCGACAAATTGCCGTTCACCCAGATGATTGGGCGTTACAATCCATTCTTTGGTTTAACTCAGATGGTCAACCTGCTGCTCATCGTCTTACCACTGTCACTTATGGGCTCACATGTGCCCCATTTCTCGCACTCCGAGCAATACTACAGCTCATCGTGGATGAAGGTGTGCGATTTCCTAAAGCTGTTCCAGCCCTCAAGAAGGGCCGTTATGTCGATGACACCTTTGGAGGTGCCGACACAATCTCAGAGGCCATAGAGATAGCGCATCAGGTAACACAGCTTTGTAAGGCGGGCGGTTTCCCCTTACAAAAATGGAAGAGTAACCACCAAGATCTACTGCCAGAATCAGTCAGTAGCAACGAGTCTCCTTCTCCAGTTGAATTCGAACCATCCCTTGTGAAAATTCTCGGGCTCATTTGGAAACCCGAGACTGATACCTTCCACTTCTCCGATCATTCATCGCAACGTGACTGAGTTACCAAGCGAACGATATTATCTGATATCGCTCGTCTGTACGACCCTCTAGGACTTATCTCCCCAGTAATGATCAGGAGCAAGATAATATTGCAGGAACTTTGGTTGCTCAAGTGTGGTTGGGATGAGTCTGTCCCTCCGGAGCTACATAATCGTTGGACCACTTTTCGTCTTCAGTTGTCTACTCTTCAAAAGCTTTCTATCCCGAGATGGTTAGGACTTTGTTCGTCCAATTGCATAGTTGAGCTTCACGGATTCTCAGACGCCTCTTCTGTGGCAATGGCTGCGGCGGTGTTTGTTCGAGTCACACAAGACAATGATGAATGTTCGGTGCGCCTAGTGTGCGCAAAAACTAGAGTCGCTCCGCTTAAATTACTCTCAATTCCGCGGTTAGAACTTTCGGCCGCTCTCCTATTGTCGAAATTAATGACACACACTCAGAAGGTGCTAGAACTGCCTGACGTACCTGTACATCTTTGGACTGATTCGTCTGTTACCTTGTACTGGATTACCACACATCCGTCGCGATGGAAAGATTTCGTGCGGAATAGAGTTGCTGCTATTCAAGAGATGCTGCCCCAGGGGTCTTGGAACTTCATACCGGGAAAACAGAACCCAGCTGACTGTGCTTCCCGCGGTCAAACTCCAGAGCAACTCATCAATCACAACCTCTGGTGGAACGGTCCCAGTTGGTTGTCTGGTCCAACTTCCTCGTGGCCAAAAGCCGTTAGTAAACTTTCGCCAGAGACCGATTTTGAAGAGCGACCTGGAATAGTCTCAGTTGCCGTGTCATCCCGGAGACCTTATTGGATTCTGCTCGACAAGTATTCCTCCCTATCACAGTTGTTTAGGATCACAGCCCTCTGTCGTCGAGTTTCTTCTCGTATGAGGAAGATACCGCAAACATCTCTGTTTTGGCCGCTGACACCGGAAGAGACATATCAAAGTCGAATCTTTTGGTGCAAGCAAGTGCAACATTCTTGGTTCGCCAATGACTTGCTGGTCATTTCTAAAGGAAATACTTTTTCACGATCTCATCCTATGGCAAAACTCACCCCATTCTTAGATCGAGATGGACTCTTACGCGTTGGAGGACGATTACATTACGCCGATCTTTCCATGGAGTCAAAACACCCCATCATCCTTCCAAGGAGTTCCCCTCTCACCACTCTCATTATTGACGACGCTCATAGCCGCACATTACATGGTGGAACGCAAGTCACATTGAGCTATATTCGTCAAACCTATTGGATCATTGGAGGCAGAGCTCCTGTTCGCTCCTTCATTTTAAATTGTACTCGGTGTGCTCGCTTTCGTGGAATCCGAGCACAGCAACTCATGGGTCAACTTCCAGCGTCTCGAGTTATTCAAGCAAGGCCGTTTCTACATTCTGGATTGGATTATGCCGGTCCCATCATGATCAAGACTTGGAGAGGGCGGGCGGCTCGAACCTATAAGGGTTACCTTGCGATCTTTGCATGTCTGGCTACATCAGCCATATATATCGAAGTTGTAACCAATTACACGACTGAAGCGTTCATTGCGGCATACAAACGTTTCACTGGTCGTCGAGGTATCTGCGCTACCCTTCAAAGCGACTGTGGAACAAATTTTGTTGGCGCTGATGCTGTTTTACGTCAACGTTTTACCAGCGCATTCAGGGAATTACATGAGCTCGCATATCTTCTGGCTAAAGACGGTACCAAATGGATCTTCAATCCGCCATCAGCTCCTCACTTTGGAGGAAAATGGGAAGCAGCTGTAAAGTCAACGAAGTTTCATCTGATTCAAACGATCCAAGCGACTACGCCGCCTTGACCCCAGGACATTTCCTGATATGAGAACCTCCCACGGAGTCACGGATCTTCATCCAGGCCCTGACGGACTATCAAGAGTGGTGATCCTTCGCACCGCCTCCTCAAGTTTTTAAACGACCCATTGTCAAGCTTTGCATTCTGCCGATCAAACCTGGAGACAATTGTTCGCCAACTCTGTTGTCGAAGGCGGGCGGTAATGTTTCGAAATCGTTAAAGCGACGATTTGAAATAAGCGCCGTAACATCGGCTCAGACGTCGCGAGCGCGATCGGGAAAGGCGCGACAGTCAACGAGCGCGGCAACGGTCAAGCACCGGCCCTAGCAACCATTTTTATTCTTCGTCTCCTTTGTGTTTTTGCCTGAGCTTTTCATTCTCACGAGTTTTATTAGTCATTAATATCGAGAAAAGATTGTAACGCGAGACGGGTTGAGTGCGCGTATCGTCGCCAAGAAAGCTTCCTTCACAGTTACCTGAAGAATTGCATCTTGGAGCGAGGAGTTACTAAAATCTTGAAAAGCCTCAGAGTTCTGACGTGGTTTGCTCCCGTCCTCTTCCAAAGGCCTCACAAGGCCGGACGGGACGCTTTGATGTTAATCACTCCCTACGGATACGTAAACGAGACGCCCGAAAGTTTGAACGTCGTCGCTTCTACCTCGAGAGAGGCTTCAGGTTTGATTACCCGATTCGATTGCCGTGGTATTTCAAGAAACGCATTGTCGCTATTCTCGCCATTATCTTACCGCGCGACTACGTTAAGTTCGGTTTGACATCCTCGTTATATGTGCATTTCGTGAGCAGTCACTTTCGATTTCCTTCTATTGCGTGTATTCGTAGTCGGTTGTGACATTGTTAATTTTCTCGTTTTAATCTCCGCGGTATTACGTGCAGTACAATCATTCTCGCCATTTTAACGTTACGCGCCCACGTGATATGTTCGACATTGATTTAACTCTTGATACGATATCCGCATTACAATGTATACGTTTGTGTCGAGTGACCCGGTATTTTCCTTATGTGTACGTGCATTGTTTCTTTTTGACATTGTTCCTGTGGAGCGTTTCCGATAATTCATCTATTACGAGAAGTGCTCCAAAAAATACGAGTTTACCGCTTGGCACACGGCTGCCGGGGCACACGGCTGCCCGAGTTTACCGCTTGGCACACGGCTGCCGGGGCACACGGCTGCCCGAGTTTACCGCTTGGCACACGGCTGCCGGGGCACACGGCTGCCCGAGTTTACCGCTTGGCACACGGCTGCCGGGGCACACGGCTGCCCGAGTTTACCGCTTGGCACACGGCTGCCGGGGCACACGGCTGCCCGAGTTTACCGCTTGGCACACGGCTGCCGGGGCACACGGCTGCCCGAGTTTACCGCGTGGCACACGGCTGTCGGGGCACACGGCTGCCCGAGTTTACCGCTTGGCACACGGCTGCCGGGGCACACGGCTGCCCGAGTTTACCGCTTGGCACACGGCTGCCGGGGCACACGGCTGCCCGAGTTTACCGCGTGGCACACGGCTGCCGGGGAGATTTCTGAGGACTGTATGATACACCGCAACTATTGTTTACGCTACTTTGATCTGATAACCGCGACTGATGACTTACGTGATACCCACGACTGATTGATACACCGCGACTGAGATTACCGCTATCCCATGATAACCGCTCAGCTCAACGACATCACTTGCGCGCTAGACATCTTTGATCTGCGCGCCATTCATCCTTGCGTTCTACGTTCCTGTTTTCCTGCGACCTGCGCGCTAGACATCTTTGATCTGCGCGCCATTCATCCTTGCGTTCTACGTTCCTGTTTTCCTGCGACCTGCGCGCTAGACATCTTTGATCTGCGCGCCATTCATCCTTGCGTTCTACGTTCCTGATTTCCTGCGACCTGCGCGTTAGACATCCTTGCTCTGCGCGCCATTCATCCTTGCGTTCTACGTTCCTGTAGTTCCTGTGACCTGCGCGCTAGACATCCTTGCTCTGCGCGTCATTCATCCTTGCGATCTACGAGCTTGTCATCCTTGTCAACCGTTACCATTCCTGATTCCTAATTTTACTCGGCGCAACACGAATCAGATCTTCACAAAACAGACAGAGATGTGAGTATATTATACATATAATATATATTTTTCTTATGAAAAGCATTTTATTATCATCAAATATAAAATATCTTTTGTTATAAATGAACGCGCTACACAATGATGTGCAATATTATTAATCTGCATTTTGTGTGTCAAATAGGTCGAGCAAAGACAGAAGAGAGAGTGTACAGAGAGCGAAAGGAAGAGAAGAAGGGAAGAAGGAAGAAGACAATAGGAGAAAGACTGCAGAGAGAAAGAAAGAGGAAGAGAGAAGGAGAGAGAGAAAGAAGAAGGAATAGAAAAGGAAGTAGAAGTAAGAAAGGAAAGGTTAGTACACTATTATTTTATTTTTAGATTCCATCCATCCATTCATTTATCCATCCATTCCTCTCTTAAAAAAGTCGTGTAAGATATTTCATTCTTGACACTTTTCCGCGATGCTGATTGTTTCTCTCGCTTAGCTCTTCATGTTGCGAGAGTAGCTCTTAGCGCAGAGATATAGTGCATTTTGACTGTTCGTAAAAGTTATTGTAATTTGTATTGGTTATTGTGATCGATTTGTAAACTTATTGTTTGTAGAAAGTAAAAAATAAAACTAGCTAAATAAGTAAGTAGCGCGCGTCTAATGCTATAAATTGCACATGTAGTTGATAACAAAACGGTTCATATAATTTTTTTTATTACTACATTTCTGTGATAATAAACTTTTATTACAATTTCTTTGATAATAAACGTCATAAACATATAATTGAATTAGGACACTGGAGAAAGCGAGAGACGAGAAACGAGGAAGGGAAAGAGAATGGGAAAAAGAGAGAGAAC
>NW_027249433.1:97500-189583 GCF_030848795.1 Temnothorax nylanderi
TTTGGTACGCGTGATATAAACAGATATATTTAATCAAAAATATTGAAATGAGAAAAAAGTCATAAACATGATTTTTATTGATTTAATATAATGCTTGCTTTTATATCACCAATATGATATTTGTAACTGATATAATATAATATTCATTGCTGTATGTTTGATAGGTACATTTTTGAAACGGAATACAAGATACCAGGCACCGCGGCGCCCGATGGCAGTTGCACCTTTACTTATCGTAGTTCTTCTCGTAAACGCGGCGAATTCAATTCACCGCGATATCCTAGCAATTATCCGAGCGACACGAATTGCACGTATTTTTTCCTGGCGACGCCAAATGAGCAGGTTGCTCTGATCTTTGATCACTTTAAGGTTCGCACGAGAAACGATAATGTGACAGTGGGACATTATGGGTGAGTGAATCATAATTATGTCTTGTAGTATTACATATTGATCGAAATCGATATTGTTTGGTATTTATCAGATACGAACTCTGCCAGGATGATTGGCTGGAGATTTACAATATGTACCGAGATGAGACGGAGAAATTGATAGGAAGGTATTGCGGTGTGACCGCGCCGGGCCCGGTAGAATCTAATCTCGGTGCTCTTGGCTTAAAAGTAATCTTACATTCCGATTCGGAGCTTGTCTACAGTGGCTTTAAGGCGCGTTACACTTTTGAGATCGCTAAACCTATTTTTGGAGGTATGCCTATAGGCTTTGTTATTCTTTCGTAGAAGAAAAGTAAAGAAAAAATAATTAAATTTATAATCTTCTACGCGTAAATTAAATTATTAGTCTCTAAATTAAAAAATTTGGTAAAATTGCATATTAGTGGCGATTTCGATGATCTTGACATATAATGTAAGTATATTTTTGGATGCGCTAAAGATATAATCTAACCCCTCGGGAAAAAAGGATTAGATCTG
Organism: Temnothorax nylanderi; assembly: GCF_030848795.1. Classification (NCBI taxonomy): domain Eukaryota; kingdom Metazoa; phylum Arthropoda; class Insecta; order Hymenoptera; family Formicidae; genus Temnothorax; species Temnothorax nylanderi. The sequence goes on from NW_027249433.1 coordinate 98,427, forward strand.
ACCAGATCAAATTATATCTCGGCAGATAAAATTATATCTGGTCAGATATGCTCAGATATGATACTTCTCATGTCTGCGCAGATCTGGTCATATACGTGGTGTGTCCGGAAAGTAATAAGAATTATTTTTTTACGCTCCTCAGGAGGGCTGCGTAAGGAAAGTGAGGGTCGAGGTAGTTGAGGGGGAATCTCAGGTATACGGTTGGACTCTCCTCAGTTGACCCTAAATCTTTCGAACGGTCGGTACGTTACAGAAGTGCACTCTTGTTTTTCACTCTTGTCGCAGACGAAAATGCAGAGGACCGTCGAGCAGCGTTTTTAGTATTCCTTATTTACAATTTGTCTGACATTTAAACGTTGATCCTGATCCAGAACAGTCTTGATAACGGCCACATTTTCATCGGTTTTTGAACGTTGAAGGTCGCCCAAAGCGCTGTTCATCCTCAACGGCTTCCATACGACAAAGTAGCTTTCCCATACGTTGTCTTCAACATTTCTAACGTTTTTGAGAAACTGTTTTTCTAAGTGTCACGCAAAATTTAATTGCGTAACGCTGCTCGACGCTCCTCTGCATTTTCGTCTGCGACGAGAGTAAAAAACAAGGGTGCACTTCTGTAACGTACCGACCGTTTGAAAGGCTCGGACTGAGGAGGATCCAACCGTATACCTGAGATCCCTCTTCAACTACCTCGACCCCCACTTTCTTTACGCAGCTCTCCTGTAGAAAATAAAATAATTATTTTCATTACTTTCTGGGCACACCATGTATGTTTATATATAACCCATATTTGTGTGGTATAAAAAATTATTGTGCTAAGATGATTTCTCATAACGCAGCGTTCTTGCCAGCATGAAATTTCTGAACGATATTTGTATAAAATTGAGAAATTAAATTTTAGTTAAATTTTTATTTTATTATTTCGACATTTAGAAGCAAAATTATCAAGAGACACGGTAGTGTCTCGCGCCAAGTACACGCGAAGCGAGACCGCACTGTGACTCTTTTACGCGAACGCACGAGTTGCGAGTAACCGAGATTTTGAGATCTCAATAACGAGTGAACGGATCAAGTTCTAAGTAGGCTTGATCGATAGCTTGGGTTTGAATTATATAATAAGAGTGTTTTTATTTTTCCGCTACGTGCCCTACGAGCGGAGATATTACGATGCAAAGTCCGAAATGTTAAATTTTACAATTAAGAAACGTCGTCGTCGTCGTCGTCGTCGTCCCCGTACGGTTGCTTTTGCCTCGATAGATGGCGTTTGAGAACATCTCGAGCGTCCCCCCCCCCGGGTCCCTTCCATGACAATGTTGCTACATTGGAAAGAGACAGCATATACGCGTACGTGTGCACTCATCGCTCAGTGCGTTCGCGCGGACAGCACGCTGTCAGTCAGTTATAATCTAGAAATACATATCGCGTTCGCGCGTAACACCGTGGTCTCTCATCGTTAAATACTACGATCGTTTAATTCCGAATTTTGGTCGCGTCACGCAAGGATCGAAGTGCTACGAAATTAGGATGTGGGTGTCACAAGAGGCGAAATATCAGCGGGTCAGAGATATGTAGTGACAGTCGTGACCGTTACTATGTTTACGCGAGCGTTACTTCTGCAGTAACTTACGATAATTCACTCGTTTACGCGGGATGAATTATCATAAGTTACTACAGGACCCCCGTTTACGTAGAGGAATTATAGTATAAATAAGTTACTACAGAAGTAACTCTCGCGTAAACGTAGTATAATATACGTGACAGATAATGTGTGTGTGTGTGTGCGTGCGTGCGTGCGTGCGTGTGCGTGTGCGTGTGCGTGTGCGTGTGCGTGTGCGTGCGCGTGCGCGTGCGCGTGCGTGTGTGTGTGTGAGATCATCAATATATCATATAATATATATATATATATATATATATTATATATATAGATATAATATATATTAACCGGAGGGAGCTGATACCGAGGAGATCTTTAAGAAGGAAGGTGCATCCAAAATCACACACGTATGTATATGCTGTCTTGTAAATGTCTTGTAAATTGCTATCTTGTAAAAGTTGAAGAGAACGAGAAAATGATTTGTAGCGCAATTCGTATTGTAGGCAAGTTAAAATATTAATTGAATCGAGTCCATGATATTATGATAGACGTTGATTTTATATCTTGATGTCTGGAAATATTAATTATTCACGATAGAGATTCATTATAGAGAGAATAGAGTGATATGCTGTACGAAAAGTCAGAGTTCCGGTTTATGTAAAATATTTCTTGAATAGTTCTGAGCATACTAAAGCATTTTCTAAAGAGTTCCCGACACTAGCAATATTGTATGATTTTTTAATAAATTTATATCGTCCGAGCGCCGCGTACTTAGAGAGAATAGAGTGATATGCTGTGTAGAATCTCGGAGTTCCGGTTTATGTAAAATATTTTTCAAATAGTTCTGAACATACTAAAACATTTTTTAAAAGTTCCCGGCACCAGCAATATTGTATGATTTATTTATAAATTAATACCACTTGAAAGCCGAGTACTTAGAGAGAATAGAGTGATATGCTGTACGAAATGTCGGAGTACCGGTTTATCTAAAATATTTTTTAAATAATTCTGAGCATACTGAAGCATTTTCTGAAGAGTTCCCGACACTAGCTATATTGCAAGATTTTTTTATAATATCGTTCAAGCGTCGCGTACTTAGAGAAAATAGAGTGATATGCTGTACGAAATGTCGGAGTACCGGTTTATCTAAAATATTTTTTGAATAGTTCTGAACATACTGAAGCATTTTCTAAAGAGTTTCCGGCACTAGCAATGTTGTATGATTTTTTTATAAATACAACATTGCTAGCGCAATTTAAAAATTTTACATCTTTTTTTAAAATACATGTCACTTAGGTTGAGTTAGGTAACATAATTTTGTGATATAATTTTGTTAATTGCATAAACACCGATTTATCACATATACAGGGTGATTCGAAACAACCCTATTGTCCCAAATGTCAGATTCCTGACAATTTTTCCTGTAGCAAAATTTTCGCCGAAGCTCAGTTTTTGAATTATAAAAGGAAATAATTACCTTATTATGGGCCGAGTACTGGGGGGAGGTAGGCAGGGGCGGCGTGACAGGCGCGGTTCACCGTCCGCTGGATGTAATCCATTAGCGTGCAATTCGCTCACTTGCAAAGATAATGGCATCGTATATCAAAAATTTTTTGTCGCGTCGATGCGAAAATGATCGGCTCGGATACGAAGAATGCGGCGCTTGTTGCGATCAGCTGTCCCCTGCCTATCTCCTGTACTCGGCTCGTAATAAAATAACTATTTCCTTTTATAACTCAAAAACTAATTGTAAGTCGCGGTGAAAATTTCGCTACAGGAAAAATCGTCTGAGAATCAAGTCGGGAATTTGACATTTGCGGGACAATAGGGTCGTTTCGAATCACCCTGTATACCACTGTTCATCATATTTTACGTACGATGCCTATTGGCGACCCAGCAAACACAGTAAAACAACCTACATTACCGCTCATTAATTTCAACACACCTCCAGATTCATTGATTTCTCTGTAAAGGATGAACATGATACGTGTGTTTTGCACAGAAATGAATGCAAGTGAAGTGTTTATAACAGCAAGTACATTCATTTCTGTGCAAAACACAGGTATCATGTTCATCCTTTACAAAGAAATCAACGAATCTGGAAGGTCATTGAAATTAAAATGAGCGGTAGTGTAGCTCCCGAAGCGCGGATGTAGCTCGCGGCAGGTTAGGGTTCGGAGTAGGTGCGGAGGAAGACACAAGACTCGGTTTTCTGAACAATAGTTACGTCAACAATTTATTATATTACGGAGATGTACATAGATTTTGCGACGGAACGATACATTACATTAATTTCTCGGTGGTACGATGTAATGCCATGCGCGTGAACGCGTAAGTCGGCACGGGAAGTGCGGGTGATGAGCAGTGCCAGTTGTCGGAAGCGGGGGCTCGTATAATGCGGTGCTATGATACGGCGACGGCCGGCACGGGATGCGCAAGGTTTACGACGGACGTCTGAATTGCATGGCGTGCTTGGCGTTCGCGGGTGGCGTGATAAAAACGCGATATTGGCGGCTGAGACCCTCAGCAAGCGTAGAGAGCGAAGCTCTATACTGGTTCGCGGCGATATGTGGCGCAGGAAGCGGTACCGAGCAGCCGAGACCCTCGGCGAGCGTAGAGAGTGAAGCTCTACTCTGGTTCGCGACGGTACGGCGAGACGAATGCGGTATCGGACGGTTGAAACCCGTAGAGAATGTAGAGAGCGAAGCTCTATACCGGTTCGCGGCGATACGGTGTGCAGAAAGCGATACCGAGCGGCCGAGATTCTTGGCCAGCGTAGAGAGTGAAACTCTACCCTGGTTCGCGGCGGTTCGCGAGACGGAAGCGGTATCGTACGGTTGAAACTTTCAGCGAGCGTAGAGAGCGAAGCTCTACTCTGGTTCGTAACGGTAAGGCAAAAGAGAGGTCGGGATTGAGTCGATCTCTTCGAGATACGTTACTCAACGGAGCCAGAGAGCGTCTCTCTATCTCATGATTTCGACTCGGATTTCGGCGTGCGAGAGCAGCGGATGATCGGTCGGATCGGAGTGCTGGCTCACGGCGAAATCTGTTTTACGGCGAAATCCACGGGATTATATACGCGGCGACATTCGATTGCGACGAGTGTAGGGCCGACGGCTGAGCCGGAGTGGATCGGTCAGTGTTGTCGGGAACTACGGGCGACACCGTGATCTCGCTTCTCGCTCGGTGGTGTGCGGGCGGTGTCGGCACCGCTCGGCGCTCCGAGATAAATATTTCATGACCGCGTCGAAAGATACGTGTGTTTTGCACGCGTCTGCAACATTTCTGCAATGTTTCAATGTCCGCAATTATTTCAAATGCAACCTTGCTGAAAGATTTCGGCAATATTTCGATAATATTACTGAAATATATCTACGTAATATTGCAGAAACATTTCAGAAATATTTCAAATACATTTTACACTGAGAAAAATGTTTTGTATTAGCAAACGAAATTTTGTTACTGACGCAAAAACTATTTGTTGATATGTGAAAAATGAAATATTTTGTTACCGGAACAAAACAATTACATAAAAATAATATATCAAGCGATGTGCGTATAGCCGCCGCGCGTTTGTCCAAAAAAATCCGTTCTCTCAGCCGGTCACCCATCCAAGTAGTATACCCGCGCCTTGTTGCTTGACATCGATGATCGAATAGGGTAGTGGTGATCCTCTGACTCTGACGCTTCTTTCTTTCTTATACTGGCTTATTTTGGTGAAAAAGCTATCGTATAACAATATTAACAATACAGATATACGAATAAATCTTTTTTGCCAGTCAGCGCTATCGCATAACATTATTAACAATACAGATATACGAATAAATCTTTTTTGCCAGTCAGCGTCGAATATTATTTTCCTTGTTATTCTTTACTCACTGGCGAAGAAAAGTTCATTTTCTGGTACAGGTAAAGTCATCGAAAAGTGAATACATTACGAGATATTTCATATTTTATATTAAAAATGTCATACGACAAAATTTCAAATATCAGAAAATTCTTAACGAAAGAGAAAAAAATACAATAAAATGCAATAATTACATAATAATAAGTTTAATTTTTTATAAGTTTTAAAGTCTGTCAGCAACTTTTCGGAAATATTACAAATGCAATGTTGCATGTGAAACATTCAAAAATATAACGTGTGCAATGTAAACGTAATATTTATCATGTATGAGAAATGTTTCTAAATCATTGCAGCTGCAATATTTCTTGTACAATATTGTAGAAATTCACTGCCTGCAATTCAATTTTTTATTACCTACGCAATCTTTCAGAAATTTTTCAGAAATATTTTAATTGCAATGTAAACGTAATATTACTTTTATAATGTTTCAAAAATATTCCTGAAATATTGCATTTACTATATTTTTTGCAATATTACAGAAACTTACAAATATTGTAAACATCTTTCTGAAAGATTTCAGAAATATTGTTAATGCAATATTATAAAAAACATGCAGGTACATTTCTGAAATATTTCAGATGCATAGTTACAAATGAAATGTTAACGAAATATTTCTGCACCATTTCCGAATATTTCAATATTTCAGCAACATAACATGCTGAGTGGGACGTAATAAAACTCAAATATATATTTTAATTATTTTACAATTATTTCGCAATTTCTTTCCAATTTTAATTTTGCAAATATTTTGCAACATTTGCTATCCACATTGCGGTAACGGCTTTTTTTCGTGCATCAAGACTTTTTTTCTTGATAAACCAACCTTTCAAACGCAATTGATCTGACATTAAAGTGTGGTAGTGATGTATTCATGCATGAGCTATTTCTATGTGAGCAGGTTCAGACTGTACAGATTCAGTCAAAAGTGTTGCTCCGGTAGCATTGAATAAGTGTTGAATTTTCCTATCTACTGGAGACGAAACTTTTAGTTGATAGTGTACCGACAGAACTACCTTAAAAATTTTTTTTAATTTTTTTAAAGTGATGCATAAGTGTAGGCTGATTAAATGTTAAATTGTTCTTAAAGAGAAATGGTGTAAGGCGTATGTATTGATCTATTGGTGTAGAGTGAATATGTGACATATAGAGCAAAAGAGAGTTTTATTATATAAAAAGTAAAAAAAGTTTTATTATATAATATGAACCTAACAAATCGATTGAGCCCAGAAATGCATCGGTTTACTCATTATAGCTGAACGATAAATCTTGCCTGCGATCAATTAGTTGGGCGATATAAGTATAGCGGCACAACCAGTGCCTTGCTTCGAACGTACACTTGGCGCGAAACATTACCCCACGATCATATAAACAGGTCTGGACACTTCGGCTCGGCAAGCGTCCCCTGAATGAAGCCAATATGGCGTCAGATAACGATAGTAAACGAGAAAACGTGTTTTTTTCGGTTATTGGTGTTACATGCTTGTTTGTTAAACTGTTGGGAATATCTGTTCGATGAGGAAAATAAGAAAAACAGCAGATCTTCTTTTTAAAATATTTCTTTCGACACGTCGTTCCTGCTCAGAGATCACACTCGTACTGCAATACATAAAACACTAGAGAGCGCTCGTGGCGACAAACAGAAGAGATAGGTTGCACCGAGCAGTGCTGCCAACCTTTACATTCCAACACTCCCTCCCGAGGTCAACCTTATCTTATATTAAAACTATACTTATTTAACCGAGACTAATTACAAACTTTGTTTTAAAGATATTTATCTTAAACCACAAGATGTATTTTAGAACAAAATAAAATATTAAAACATTTAAATCCTGTCGTCGCAAACAAACGTAGTGATATTCTAAACTTATTAAAGATTTCTATAAACTAAAATTTCCATAATAGTGTTTACTGTTCTTGCACGCTCTCCGCTCAGTCTCCTGCAATCAGTCAAAGATCATATCAGTAATTAGTACTTGTTAGAACCGATCGTTTCTCATCGTGTTTTACCGTCGTTCATAATTTAATATTTTATCACGCATTAGTGTATGGGTTTCATAACATAATGCTTTTGTCATTATATCTGCCCACTGTTCTTTTGTTGATACCCATTTTATCTCTACTCTGTTTTCTTTTACACACTCCTTAACATAGTCTTCTTTAATTCCTGTCATATGTCGTAGTTTATTTCCCCCACTTGTTTTCGCGCACGTTTCCGCTGCCTTGTTATCACACATTAATGAGGCAGGGAGAAAACTATCGTTCAGCATCCGATTCAATGATTTATTTATCGACACGATTTCTTGACACGCATAGCTCGCAGCGACATATTCGGCCTGGCATGTAGACAAGGCTACATAACTTTGTTTTTGAGTTTTCCATGCAATCGTATCACCGAACAGTTGGATAACATAACCACACGTAGAAATCGAGTTTTTACAGTCTGCAAAACTAGAGTCGGAATAAGCCAGTAGATCACTACGTCGGCCATAGTAATTCAGACCTACAGTCGTAGTACCTTTTAAATATCTGAACACTCGTTTAACCATTTGCCATTCGTACTCTGTCGGATTAGTCTGATGCCTGCTCAAGACATTTACTGAGTAAGTTATATCCGGTCTTGTTGCGCCTGCAAGGTACAGCAGACTTCCTACTGCTTCCCGGTATGGGGCATCTACCGTCGTTTCATTTAACACATTTTCTTGTCTTTGGAACTCATCGTGATTTTCCTTTTCGCGTTGTTTGCGTTCTTTATTCTGAACTTGTTTCGTAATCATTGGAGTGTTCTGTGGATGCGCGTTCTCAAAACCGAATTTAATCAAAATACGATTTATATACTTTTCTTGTGTAATCTTCAAACTCTTAGTTTTACGATCGCGTTTGATTTCTAGTCCTAAAAATTCTTTAGGTTCACCAAGGTCCGAAATTTCAAAAGCTCGCTTCAATTCGTTTTTAATTTCAGTCAGCTTATCCTTATCGTTACTCGCGATGAGCATATCATCCACATACAATACTAGCAATGCTATTTTGTCTTCAGAATGCCAAGTGAAAAGACACGGATCGTGGTCATCGCTTATTAAACCTAAGGAGTTAGCTACTTCCGTGAATTTCTCATTCCATCGTTTTGGACTAATCCGGAGGCCATACAGTGCTTTTTTCAATTTACAAACCTTCTTTTTTCGCGTTTCATCCGTAACCATTTCTCCCTCAGGAATTTCCATGAATATTTCTTCATCAATTGTCCCGTTTAGGAATGCGGTTTTAACATCAAGCTGACACACATCGAGATCAAGATAATTTATAACAGCTAAAACTGTCCTGACCAAAACTAATCTCGAAACAGGGGCATAAGTTTCCTTCAAATCGTAGATGTTTCTGTCCTTAAAACCCCTTATTACCAATCGTGCTTTGAATTTTGTATTATCGTTCGACTCAGTTTTCCATTTGAATATCCATCTTGAATTGATTATATTAGGTCGTTTGCCAGACCCGTCATTCTGCGGGCGATCTACTAATTCCCATACTTTGTTCTTGTTCATTGAATTGAGTTCATCTTTGATGGCTGCGTTCCAGTTTTCTTTATCTTCAGACATCATCGCGTCTTCAATCGTTACTGGATCTTCGTTTAATTTTGCAAAGGAAGTGTGCAACAATTTGTCTACATTGTCGTTTTCGGTTGCCTCAAATTCCTCTTCGATTGTTGGAAATTCAATTAACTCGTTTTCTGTTGTTGTCAGTGTCACACCTGCAAAGCTTGTGTCCCGCACCTTTCGGCTTCGCGTGTTATACGGATTTTCACAGGGGTTTGGTTTAAGTTTTGTGTATTTATTAATTTCTTCATTCACCTCCAAAGGTCGTTTTCTTGGTCTTCCTCTACTTCTTTTTGTCTCTCCCTCCGTTTTTGACTGTTCTTCGCTGTCGCTTTTAACTTTTTCTTCAAAGGTTAACTCTTCGTTTCCTAGGGATGGACCATCTTTCGTGTTTTTCCGAAATTTATCTCCGTATACTAATTTTTCGTTAAATCTCATGTCTCTTGATTCGTAAAATCTCTTCGTCTCGGGGCTCCAGAATTGGTAACCCGTTGGTGTGTAGCCTACAAGAACGCCTCGTATCCCGCGCGCTGAGAATTTTGATTCCGGTTTTCGTGTTATTCTCCAGTATGCTAGACATCCAAATCGTTTTATTTGATTCAAATCAACTTTGTATTCTGATGTGAATTTAATAATGGGTGTCTCGTAATTGATGGATTTACTGGGAGTTCTATTATAAACATAGACTGCAGCACCAGTAGCTAGATCCCACATATTCGATGGCAATTTTGAATCCAGCATAAGAGCTCGAATCTTTTTCTGTATCGTTTGATTAAAGCGTTCCGAAGCGCCATTATGTTGCGGTGTGTCTGGACAAATTGACTGCCGTTCAATGCCTTCTCGCGATAACACTTCGTCTGTATATCCACCCGTAAATTCTGTGCCTTTGTCTGATCGCAAATAACACACCTTTTCGTTCCTGCCTAACAGATTTCTAGAACTTCTCAAGAATTCCTCAAGACAATGACCCGTCATATCTTTATTTTTCATCGGATAAGCCATAGCCATTCGTGAGTAATCATCCATGAAAATTGCAATGTACTGATAACCTGAAGGGTATGTTGCCGGGGAAATTTTTCCCATCAAATCAGAGTGAATGATCTGCATCGGTCGTTTTGCTCGTCCTCGTTCGTTTTTAAAAGGCAATCGTTGTATTTTGGATATAGCACAGACTTCACAATCTAGAATCGATCGGTCAAACTTAACCTTTTGGAGTTCTTCATTTTCAGTCCAGATCATTTGAAGTTTTTTAAGGTAATTAAGGGATGCGTGGCCCATACGTACATGCCACAACATTGCTTTATTAGATTTAATAAAATTATTATAAGAATCCGTAAACGGTGAATCACAATCCAACAAATCAACCGAGGGCAATTCGTCAATATTAACAATTTTTCTATCCAAAATCGTTGTATCAAAATTTGAAGTTATTCGTTTAAGGTAATCTTTTTCAATTGTTGATTTCTCTAAAGTTTTCTCGGTAGTCTTAACAGTCGTTTCAACGGTTGTTTGATCAATCATTTTAACAGCATCGTCTTTTTCTTCCTGAGTTTCCTGACTGTTTATCTCTTTTATTTTTCCTGTTTGTTCATATTCGAGTCGTTCTCCAGTTAGTTTCTCACTTTCACCCTGAACTTCTGTCTTCGACTCACAAGTCTTCCCGATATCATGCATTTGTTCTTTTACTAATCTTTCCTCAGCATTTGTAGCTAAGTTTACTGTGGGTGAAAGCTCGTGTAATCGTTGACCATCGTTCAAATCCTGTTTTTTGTTGATTTCGAATTCAATTATCCAATAAGGACTATCGTATATGCCCGAAATAAATGTTTCATTTGTTTCTGGGTCATAGATATCAATTCGTTTATTGTCCAAGTGTATATTCCACCCGGCCTCCGCAAAGCGTCGTAAAGATAATAAATTTTCTGATAGTGATTTAGAGTAGATGACATTATTCAATACAAAGGCTCTTTTATTTTTCGAGTTAGTAAGTAAATACAAGTGTCCCTGACCTTCTGTAAGTAAATTTGCCCTTTCGTCTTTATTTGCACATTTAATTATACTAATCCCCACATCGCTAAAGTTTTTAAGAAAGTCTTTTGAGAAAGTCAAATGTTCAGTGGCTCCCGAGTCCGCCACGAAAGTGGTAGACTGAATATTTTCTGTACAGTCGTTAGGTTCTTCTACAATCGTCTCTTTTCTGGTCGTAAGCGAGAATAAAACATTATGCATACCTTTCTCCATGTTTTCTTTGTCATTTGCCTGGGATGCAAGATTCGCCTTTGGTTCCGTGTTCGCTCCGACTTGGGATTGATAACGCTGGTTACCGCCGTTGGAATTGGTTTTATTCCATTTGTTTAAACTCTTGTTCCCGTTCGTACGCCCTCTGTTGTTTCTATTAAATGTTCCTCGCTGTTTGGTGTAATTTCTTAATTGGTTTCTTTGGCTCTGAGGCTTGAAAGATTGTTTATTATTGGAATGCAATCTTTGATCATATCTTCCATTTTCATCACGTCGTTTTCCTCCGCGTCCTTGACCTGACTTGTTAAGCCTTTGCCAGCAATCTGCCGCCTTGTGAGTGCCAAATTTGTTGCATTCATAACATTTTTTAAGACCTCGCCCTTTTCTCGGGCAGTCCTTTTGAAGATGACCATAGTCATCGCATTCGTAGCATCGTTCGTTCACCCATCGTTTCGAACGTGCTGCCGAGAAAGCAGATACAGTCTTCTTTGAGGTAGTTGCATTCGCTCGATTAGCTTCGGCTTCAACTATAAATGATTTAAGTCCGTTGTAGGTTAGTCCTTTACCCGTTTGATTTTTTAAACATAAAGTCGAGTGTCTGGACTTCTGGGAAAACAGGCAATATTGCATTATAAAAGGCGTCTCGTTTTTCCTCGTCAGAGAGCGCAGTTGAATCCGGAATATTTTTATAACTTCGTATCAACTCTTCGAAGCGATCCCAGAATTTCATCGCAGATTCGTTTTCTTTGTATTCCATGGAATACAATTGCCGTCTTATGCTAACACTGGTTAAATTTGTCTCGCATCGTTTAAACTCTTTCAACACGTTAAGGATTTGTTTAGGATCTTGAATACTTAGAATTTTAGAGTGATATGTCTGATCAATTCGATTAATTAGAATATCTCTAACACTGTGTAAATGTTTTTCTTTAATTTGATCGTTTGTTCCTTTTGGGGGAGCTATTTTCTCGTCTACAATATAAAGTAAATCGTTGGTACGCAATTCTGACTTGAAAAATTCATAAAAGTGTTCAAACTTTACTTGGGGACCTAGCTTGTAATCTCTTTTCGTGCTATTGTTTTTATTGACAACTTCAATTCGAATAGCTTCTTTTATTTGATCAGCCATATTCGAATTGTTAGACTGCGTGGTTTGTTCATTTTCCTGAGCAAAATTTTTCGGAATGTTTGTGTCTAAGTTTAGTTTGTTTAGTTCTTCACGGAAAATGTTTCTAATCATATTTTCTGAAGCTACTGTATTTCGAAATTCGAGTGTTGAAGAGTTTACTGCAGGCATATTAGCAATTGACATTATTCGCGGCTTTGATTGATCGATTCTTTTAACTGCTTCCTCTCTAGTCGTTTCCGCCTGTTTAGCTTTCAATAATTTTCCCAACTCAGCTTTAGTTTCGTGTTGCATTTGGATTGTTCGTTTCAGCATGTCTTGTAGGGCTATATATTTTTGTGTTAGTTTACTGGAATCCTCTTTTCCTGCGAGATTAGACACAAAGAAGAATTAGCAGATTTGTTCAAGTTTTGATTTATCGTTACTTTTAGACTATTCGTTTAGTCATTGTTATATTACTATTCGAATCAAACTGTTCGTTATTGTCTCGTTGATTTTCTGTTCGTTGTTCTTTTGTAAAGATTAGATATTCTTAATACCCTGCGATTCGTTATCCATCGAGATTAAACAAGGCATGTTCCGAACAATCTCGCCAATTTTACCTGAGTTCTGACCGTGTTCTTGATTCTCATCAGAGGCTAGAGCTTCGAAGTTTTCCATAATAGCCGCAGCAGTCACTTGACCTTTTGGTTTTTGTGAACCGTCGCCGTCCTCTCGGTTTTGCTCGCTATCTGCCATATTATCTTCCGCCGCTACGAAAGTACCGTTTTCCTCTGTAAAAACAAGATTATTTACCTTTCGTTCAAATGTCGCAGTCGTCGCAACTCGTCGTAATGCCTCTTTATAGTTCTTGTTCTGACAGATCGGAGACTATGTTTCTGAATCTCGATGCCGCACAGCAAGCACCGAAAATTCGAAACGAATCACACTTTCATGCATGCTACTATCACACACTTCTGTAATGATTCTAGTGACAAGAATCCTCTCCCCAGTGAACACAACTGAGACAGAGAATCCAATCACTCGAGAAGCAGGTTTCTGTGTCTAAAGCGGATTCAAATCTTAAAATCAACGCTATTTATTATTACTCTTTGTTTTCTGGATCCCTCGCAAGCTTTCGTTTTCTCTCTCTCTCTCTATTTAACAAGTGACTGGTTCTTTTACGACGGTTATCAAAACAAAAATTAAATAATTAACAATTGTTGATTTACATCGATTACTATCTTGTAAACTATTGTACCAAATCGTTTTTCGTCTAATCGTTTTTCATCTAATCGTTTCGTTATTTAGTACTGCCGTAAATAAAATAATCCATTTGATTTACTCTTCAGTTGAATGCTCGTTAGTTTCCTTGTTATTCCTTAGTAATTTCGTTCGTTTAGTGATCAATATCTTTGATTTCACTAAGATAATTCAATAATGTCTATTTTATTTTTATTATTCCGTTTTATTGTTACGTGGTCTTATTAAACTTTTCGAACTGGCTATTCGCACCAGGACTAATGAAGGAACACAACGCTGTCCCACTCATAGGCACACAAAAAAAAACGGCATGCAGAAACACGTGCCGCGCTGTATATACACTCGAAAACACCCGACGACACAGAACTCTCTCGAATTCCATGAGACCACTAGAGCATTGATGATAAAACAAAACACACATATTTTCGTCTTGCAATATCACTCGTCAAAGTTATATACATTTATTTTGTTAAAAATATATGCTTGATTTATTGTTTTTCATCTGTTTCTGCATACCAATGTTCCTACCACATTTCTACTTTTACTTTCGTACAACTATGACCTTTTACGCAGTTACATTTTCCTTATACTTTCATTAAATAATTGCGCGTTCCTTGATTATATCGAGCAATAGCTTTTATGTTATACTTTACCCATTCGTTGAGACAATTTCTAATTCTGAATCGCAGTTTTCCTCAGTTTCAGCAGCCTCGTGGCCTTCTCGAATTTTAAAGCCTCGCTCTTCTTTCCTTTTGCCTACTTATATCGCTCGCAAAGGAAAAAGGCAATTAGTTAGCGCAGTGGAAGCGTGCTCGGCCCATAACCTGTTGGGAATATCTGTTCGATGAGGAAAATAAGAAAAACAGCAGATCTTCTTTTTAAAATATTTCTTTCGACACGTCGTTCCTGCTCAGAGATCACACTCGTACTGCAATACATAAAACACTAGAGAGCGCTCGTGGCGACAAACAGAAGAGATAGGTTGCACCGAGCAGTGCTGCCAACCTTTACATTCCAACATAAACGGTTAAACACCTGGAAGTAATAAACTATTTATTTTTATCATTCAAAGCATGCAGCAATCCCACGTGCATACGCGGTAGGGTTTTACTACATCTGACGCCATATTTTGATTTTCTAGCTTCACTTGGGTCTCACTCTCTCCTATGTTTACAGAATAGGAGTGTCCAGACTTGTTTATATGATCGTGCACTACCCTGTCTCTTGATAACCTAACTCAACCTCGATAGGAAAAGATTTATAAGATTATATGACGAAATCTGAATAAAATTGGGAATGCTGCAATTATGTCTCAATATTTGCTACAATACTCGTAGAAAGGCCGTAGTCGGATAAGAAGGGTCAATGTGCCCCCACACGGATCATGCTCATTTTTTTTGCTTTGATTGCTATGTCACTTACAATTTAGTCAAATATTAGCCCTTAATATTGAACCGTTTTGCTGTAAAAAATAAAAATAAAAATTTCGAAAATAATTCATATCTTTTGATTGGCTTAACCGATTTTGATGAAATTTTAATATGTTGTAGATATCATTAAGACACATTTGTGGAAAATTCGGGAAAGGTTTCTGATGACAGAAACATTGATAAAAAAAATAAATAAATGTTCTTGATTTTTTTCAGTCCCGATATCTTTCTTGTACAATTACGAAAAAAATTTTCTAGAATCTTGGAGTAGTTTCCTATCGGACATAATTTTTTGGAAGCAATAAAATGGGTAGGCGGTACTTAAAAAAAATAAAGTATTCTTTTTTATTTTTTAAAAATATGATATGCTTTTGGTACGATTGTTATATATTTTATGTAGAATTTTGGGATAGTATTCTACAACAAGTAATTTTTTCGAACCAATAAAATAGGTAGGCGAAAGTTTAAAAAAATAAAATATCGTTTTTTATTTTTTAAAATTATGATATGTTTTTTGTACCAGTGCCATATTTTTTTTGTAGACTTTTGAGACGGTATTCTACAACAAGTAATTTTTTCGAACCAATAAAATGGGTAGAAGGTACTTTAAAAAACAAAATATTTTTTTTCAAAATTATCAGTTTTTTGGTACCATCGCCATATTTTTGTTTAGAATCTTGGAATGGAATCCTACAACAAGTAATTTTCCGGAATGGATTAAATAAATAGGTGCAGATACTAAAAAAATAATAAAATAAAGTAAATTGAAATAATTATAAAAGGATAAACTATAATCGTATTAAATTTAATGTTTCTTAATGAAGTACACATACACATACACGTACACATACACTCAAAATAATGAAGTATACATACACATTCGTTCACATAATCACTCTCATACTATTATTTACACTATTTATAGTTATATTCATATGGATGGACTAATCGTCATCACTATCTTTGGTAAATATGCATAATAGGGGACCCAGCCCCAATGACCTTGACCTTGACATATATTGTCAAGGTCACCCTCCTGAGTGACCTACATAAAGTTTTAGGCGTTGCTTGTTTTTTATTAAAAAGTTATTAACAAAATAAATTTAATCAATAAAATGAACTTTTCCGACATCGCATACATATTTAAGGAGTTTATTAAGGAGATATATACACGCTTAAGTATACGTATACATTTATTATAGTTAGGGGAGAGTTGGCAATTACCGCGCGGTTGACAATTCCGCGCCATTGTTTATCTCAATAACTATTTGTATTACGCGCCTACAATGATGTTAATATCATATAGTAACACGAAATACCCCACCCGCATGCGCCGTCAATGCGTTCCGGCCGTCCATGTAAACACAGTGCGCTCTGGAAGCTTCTCTGCTTGCTCGTTACAATTTTGCTGGTAGTTTCGATAAGAGGTGAGTAACATAATATTTTCATTAGAGAAATAATCCTGACGGATTTGATAAGCTAAAACACTATAAAATTAGGTTGCAAAGTGATTTTAGACACGCGTTTCTTTCCTATATATTTTAAGGTTGTAAAGTGAAATGATTGAGTTTGATAATTTCGCGCCCAAGGTATAATACTCATAGGTATAACGATAACTGTGTGTTAAGAGTTACCAAGACTGTTTAGTTTACAATGTAAGATGCTTACAGAAAAGATCGTTGCTTAAGTTTTGATTTGAATTTATAATGATCGTTATTTGTTAACGCATTCACTTATTTTTATATGTAGGTATGTACCTACTAGACGATATTAATGCATAAATATAAAAAAAACATTTTGGTATTGTGTTCTACTTCATGTCACTGGCTGAAGCCAGAGTAATTTTTATAGGTACGGCTTTATTAAACTGGGCACGATTTTATCAGACCTGGTCACGATATTATCAGACCAGTTTAATAATACCGCGTTTTCTTACTTTTTGAAAAATTATTAATATTTTAGTTTGTGTTTAACTTTCAACATTATTGGTATGATATATGGATAGCCAAATAAATGACCTATCTAAAACTGCACAGTTTGTTTTTTTGAAGCATTTCTGAGCTTAGATATACGCTTCGGTTCTTAGGGGCTCGGTAATTGCCAACTCCCCCCTATTATAAAGGATATGCTTTGCTCGTTATTTGGAAAAAACTGTCAATACGTTCATTAAACTTGTAATATTTTTTAAACATGAATTTAGCAAGATATGCTTGATAATGATATGTACGCGTACCATAGCGTGGTATTGCTGCTCTCATTTCGCGCCATAATCGCTCTATGTTTTGTGTGTAAGCACCTGTAGTGGGATCAATGAAATTTTCTTTATGATTAACTGTTTCATGTTGGGAAATTAAATTATGTAATTCGCTGTACGCTTTCCAACAGTCCGAATGAATAATCGATTCTGGCGCTATGTAACGAGTTATTATAGGAATTAGCGTATGACTTGAGCGATTAGGTACGGAAACAATAAAAAATTTGTGACTGTCTCGTTCTATTCCTCCGAAAACCCATTATCCTTCAACAATGCGGCCTTTATTGTGTTTTCTTCTTCCTAATTTTGCCTCGTCTATTTCAACAATAATTCCGCGTCCGCCGATTTGTTGTTGATGGTCAGTAACCCATTGCATTAAAAGCTATTGATAGTAACAAATGAAGAAATAAAGAAAAAAAGAATAAAGAAATATGTTCAGAAGATGTTTAATATTTACCTCACGACAAAAGTTGGTCCAGTCAACTATTGTATGATCGGTAATCTGTAGTTCTTGTCGTAGAAAAGTATGCCGTGGGGGATGTATATATAAAAAATATGCAATAAATCGACATACATCTACCATAGGAAGATGTTGTTTTGCGAACCAAGTACCATGAAAGATACTTATTTTAAAATTGCAAGTTTTTCTTTGTCTTTTCCGTCCTCGAACTTGCTTGTAGTACTTATTGCTGCAGTGTAGAATTTGTGTCTTGGATTCATATGTTATATTTATAACTGTATTACACTGTAGACATGTTATTTCTCGACGAATGACTTTTTTCTCACACAAATATTCAATAAGACGCTGCTTATTATATGTTAGATTAATAATTTCATGAAGCAGCATTTTGCGTTTAATTTCTAGCACAACACAACTAGCAAGATTGACGAGTGAAAATCAACTGAGAAGGATTTGTGATAATATGTTTATACTTTGAATGGTATAGTATCTATCGTTTCTTTGACAAGGACACATAAATAAACAGTAGTCTATTGAACGCGGAAGCAGGGCAAAACGAGATCTACATATAATTGTTGCGTGAACGCAATGGGTTTCGCCCCCCCCCCCCTTTAGTTTTAGTTAGAGATCGTTATTAAAAAGTTATTGACAAGAAAGTTTATTAAATTAAACGCTTAATATCTGTAACAGGAATAAATTGTTAAAGCAGAGAATAGTTAGTACATTAAAAAGTATATATCTCTACTTTAACAAAAAGACTGTTCAATGTATCAACGATTAGCTGCTTTAAATGACTTTTCTTTGTTCATACATGTACTATTTTTACATACACTTAGTCATTTATGCCTTTCAATATACTCAAAATAACTACTATATTTTTGAAACTTTTTTTGTTAATAACTTTTTAATAAAAAACGAGTGACGGCTAAAACTTTCAGAAGGTTACTTAGGAGAGTGACCTCTATAATATATGTGAAGAAGTGGTTATTAAAGAAGGGGGGGGGGTTCGTAAGGGTAAATATTTACCAAAAATAAAAACACTTTTATTAATTATTATATAAATTTGGTCTAAGCTATCCACTAAGCCTAGTTTGAATTTGATCCGTTCACTAATTATCAAGATCTCAAAATCTGAGATACTCGCAACTTTCGTACTTGCGTAAAGATACATGCCCACACAGAACATAATATTTAATAGATATCTATTAAATATCCCCAATGTATATCCATGATATCTACGAGATATCCATTAGATATGCAATAAATATCTAAATATCCGCAATACAAGATCTAATAGATATCCATTAAATATCCAGTGGATATTTATATAAACAATTGCACGTCTAGTGGATATTGATTAGATATTTGCGTGGATATTTATTCGATGTTTTTTATTTTTATGCATGTCCATTATATACAAATAGAACCCCATAAAGCACATAAACGTTGAATCAACATCTCAAAAATATTATTTCTCTAGATTTAAAAGAGGAGCCGGTCCGAAGATCTGCAGATGTCGCGATTTTGCTTCGCCGGGGACCTGCTTATATTCGCTTCCAACAGAAATTTACCTACGAGTTGGTCTTACCTTTATGCGCCGCTTAGCGGCGTCGTTACGAACTAGTAAATATCTGTGGTAGACATGTGGTAGATACTTAGTAGACATGGATATGTGGATAACACGTGGATATCTTTGATTGATATTTTGTGGACATGGATATGTGGATAACACGTGGATATCTTATGGATATCTTTGATACACAGTTGGAAATGTTAAATATAATGTAAATCACATGTCCCAAACGGTCCACTTATTGTGTTAATTTAACATAATGTAAATATGTCAAATTATGATACAAATATAATGTCTATAATTTAGTACAAAGTATAAAGAAAAGTTTGATGATATGTGAACAAAAATTTCATTTTCAACAAACATCTGTATAATGTTAAATATAAAGGTAAAACTTCGGATTAAGGGCGACCTCACCGATTTCAATGACCTTGATATATGTTGTCAAGGTCATGACCCCGAATGACCTTCAGAAGGTTTTAGCCATCGCTCGTTATTCGTTAGAAAGTTATTAACAAAAAAAGTTTGGAAAATATAGCAGCTATTTTGAGTATTGGAAGGCATAAATGACCAATATATATGTCGAAATAGTTCACGCATACACTTTCCACGCGAGACGAGCTGTCACATGGGTTCGTGGCGTGCTTTACAAGCTCGTTTATATATATGGGACATTCCATGTCAACCGGAACAGCGCCACGCCCAAAATTTGAGAGGGTTTAAAAATTTGTTTTTAGGTGCAAAATTTATGTAAACATATTAGCTTTCGAATACCGAGTGCGCATTTAAAAAAATTCAAAATGGCGGACTCAGTATGGTGTCTAGAATAAAGAGAGTCACACAATAAAAAGTTATAACTTAAAAAAAAATTATAAAACCACAGAGTAAAATTTTGTTTTGCATCTAAATTGTGTGTTCATTCGTGTACTTTACGTTAGGTATATTGGATTTAAAAAAATTCAAAATGGCGGATCCAATATGGCGGACGAAAAATCGAAACTTAAAATTTGTAATTGAAAAAAATATGGTCATATTCTGCGTCAAATTAGAAGTATAAATGCCCTCTTGCGATTTTTCGATATAATGCATCCTTTTCGAGATAAAAATTCATTAATATCGAAGTGCTGATTAAACTTGGAAGACACGTAACTTGTGCACGTGATAGTAGGTTTTGGGGTCACTGAAAACAAATCTGATATGATGAATAATATGAAAATTCAAAACGGCGGAGTCAGAATGTGTGTGTGTGTGTGTGTGTGTGTGTGTGTGTGCGTGTGTGTGTGTGTGTGTGCGTGTGTGTGTGCGTGCGTGCGTGTGCGTGTGTGCGTGTGCGTCGCGCGCGCGTGCGTGCGTGCGTGCGTGTGTGTGTGTGTGTGTGTTTGTATGCGCGTGCGTGTATGTGTCTTAGCGCGCGCGAGAGAGCATGTAAATGAGAGCGCATCCCTGACGAAAATGAGAAGTGAGCGTTTGCGGAAGTTCATTGAGAGTTTAGAAACGGTCAGTAGAGAGTTCGTACAGCGGAAATTGCAACGCTGCAGCGTTTGAAAAACCCAACGGCGTTGTGTAAGCGTTCTTATAAAGTTTGAAAGCGTATAAACTCTCAAAAAACCCTCGTTGAACGGTTGTCAACGCTTTATAAAGCTTCTTATTTTCGCCAGGGATATTGATGTCCTGATGTAAGGACTTCACTCAGAAGCCTACGGCAAAACCAGCGATACTATCGATAAACTGCAAATGCCATTTTTCACGTCAGCATAAAGAAATATTTTATTGATTCATAAACAATTTTTTAAACTTTTGTTTTCGCTAAAAATATTTCTTGGATAGTATCGCTGGTTTTGCCGTAAGCTTCAATGAGTGAAGTCCTTACATCAGGACATCAATATGCGCTCTCATTTACATGCTCTCTCGCGCGCGCTAAGACACACACACGCACGCGCATACAAACACACACACGCACACACACACGCACACACACACACACAAACACACGACACGCACACGCACACGCACACGCACACGCACACGCACACGCACACGCACACACACACACACACACACATTCTGACTCCGCCGTTTTGAATTTTCATATTATTCATCATATCAGATTTGTTTTCAGTGACCCCAAAACCTACTATCACGTGCACAAGTTACGTGTCTTCCAAGTTTAATCAGCACTTCGATATTAATGAATTTTTATCTCAAAAAGGATGCGTTATATCGACAAATCGCAAGAGGGCATTTATACTTCTAATTTGACGCAGAATATGACCATATTTTTTTCAATTACAAATTTTAAGTTTCGATTTTTCGCCCGCCATATTGGATCCGCCATTTTGAATTTTTTTAAATCCAATATACCTAACGTAAAGTACACGAATGAACACACAATTTAGATGCAAAACAAAATTTTACTCTGTGGTTTTATAATTTTTTTTTCAAGTTATAACTTTTTATTGTGTGACTCTCTTTATTCTAGGCGCCATACTGAGTCCGCCATTTTGAATTTTTTAAAATGCGCACTCGGTATTCGAAAGCTAATATGTTTACATAAATTTTGCACCCCAAAACAAATTTTTAAACCCTCTCAAATTTTGGGCGTGGCGCTGTTCCGGTTGACATGGAATGTCCCATATACATAATGAAACATTATATATTCTCTATTAATTTTCTGAATACACATATTTTATGTCATCTAGTTTAAGTAGAGGTGGTATTAAACAAGATAAGTTAGTCGATCATCTGTGTGAATATTTGTGGCAATATACAATAAACGAGTTCGTAAAGCACGCCACGAACCCATGTGACCGCAGGGGGACGGAACCTACTTCTTCCACGCATATACTTTCCACGCGAAACGAGTTGTTACATGGGTTCGTGGCGTGCTTTACGAGCTCGTTTAAGTAGAGGTGGTATTAAACAAGATAAGTTAGTCGATCATCTGTGTGAATATTTGTGGCGATATACAATAAACGAGCTCGTAAAGCACGCCACGAACCCATGTGACAACTCGTCTCGCGTGGAAAGTGTATGCGTGAACTATTTCGACATATATATTAGTCATTTATGCCTTCCAATACTCAAAATAACTGCTATATTTTCCAAACTTTTTTTTGTTAATAACTTTTTAACGAATAACGAGCGACGGCTAAAACCGTCTGAAGGTCACTCGGGGTCATGACCTTGACAACATATATCAAGGTCATTGAAATCGGTGAGGTCGCCCTTAATCCGAAGTTTTACCGTATTATTTTTAACATTTGATTTACTTAAATATGAATTTAACACAAATAAATCAGATAACATAATCAAAATTAGTTAAATTAACACATAAATAAGTTACATTTTTAACACAAAAATTTTAACATGGACCTTTTTTAACAAAAATATACAAACTTAAATTTCTTTACTGTGTAGATATTTTGTGGACATGGATATGTGGATAACACGTGGATATCTAATGGATATTTTTGTTACGTCCTGCGAACTCCACGATTTCCCTATTTCGCGGAAATTCCTATGCGTCTAAGATAGCCCTTAAGATTAGAATAAGTAAACTGAGCACGGACGGTTATCGATCGGCGAGTGAGCTTTGATTCCTTCACTTTCTCTGTAACCCTATCTTTCTCTGTAAGCTTATCTTTCTTAGGTTCTCCGGATGATACAAAACGTTCACGTGAAATAACATCGTTAGCCGATGTTTCAGACGTTAATTGATGTTGCTTCGATTTACGTTTGTACCTGAAATTTTCCATTATTTCCTGGAATCGAGCTTGTGCGCATGTCAAAGTTTTTGAAGACGGTTCGCTTTTTCTGTTAATCTCATAAATTTTTTCCACATTAGGATTATATAATTTTACTCTTCTCATGAGTTCTCCAATAGTAACATGAGAGGTATTATTTTTATTAATATTACTTTTTATGGGTATTCCAACCCTTGGAAATATTATTTTTTTCACAGGATTTACGAAGCTCTCACTTCTTGGCTCTCGTAAACAAAATTTTGTCGTATTACGTAATGAGGTTTGGTTACTTCCCTCCTCGTAATCGACGGGAGTAGAATATACTAGAGGAGTCTGGAAACTTGCCTCTGCAATTCTAAGATTATTTAAATCTTCTGGAAGAGTTTGGTAACTTCCCCCTCCAAAGATTTGGGAATTATTTAATATTTCAGGAGGTTTGGTAACTTCTCCAGGTTTTTTAGATTCATTTAATAATTCAGGAGGAGTTTGGTTACTTCCCCCTCCAAGGATTTGGAAATCATTTAACATTTCAGGAGGGGTTTGGTAACTTCCCCCTCCAGGATTTTTGGAATCTAGCATTTCGGGAGAGGTTTGGAAACCTTCCTCTCGAATATCTAGATTAAAATTTTTACCTAATTTTTTGTTTTCTCTTATAGTTTTATTTTCATTTATAATCCCGTCTTCATTATTTAAATTTGCATCATCGCCATTGTCACTATTTTTATTTTCATTATTATTATCCACTTTCATTTCTTCTTTATTTGTTCCGTCAATCATTTTACAAGGAATTTGATCATCCTCTAAGTGTCGAGGATTAATTTGCGTATTCGCAATTTCTTCTTGGTTATTATGCGTCTCCATATTTGACTCATGATTGTCAAATAATTCGTTTAATGGTTTAAGACGCAGGGTTGGTACTTGAACTTCCACTTCTTCGTCCAAAGTACTTATAACCTTTAGATATGCCTTTCCTGAATTGTTTTCTACTATGGTATCTCCTAGATAAATCCCGTGGGCTATTTTTCGGTAGATATCCTATTTTTATTTCTGGGTTTTCTATCCTTACATAAAATAAGGATACCGACCGCGGAAAAGCTGTGATAGTTTCCGGTGAAAGGAAAGGTATGCTAATTCTTGATACGTTTAAGTGTCCCGTCGCGTAATCTATGTTTGAAGAAGTTTGCTTAAAAAAGTCGTTGCCTAATAAACCGGCTTGCGGAATCGGTAAATCGTCTGACACTACGTTAAAAGTTACTGGCTTTCCAAAAAGTGGTAAAATAACTTCTTCGAGAGTATAAACTGGGTATTCATTTATGCCGCTTAATTGCAAAAGTTTACTGTGATTGACGGTATTGTTATTTGACAAAAAATTTTCTTTAATTAAATTTGGGGCAGAACCGGTATCTAGCATAAGGATAACGTGGGAAATCGGTTTACCGAAGTCTACCTGAATGGTTGGCACGCGACGGTGTTTATCGAGATTTACGGTTTCGGGGCCGTATCTCTATCGTTTTTTTGTTTATTGAGTTTTCTGAGATGTCGATGGGTGTGAAATCCGTTCGGACCCCTGCTGCACACCCGACTTCGAGGGGCCATTGGAGTTTCCCTGATTAATTGATTGCCTGCGATTATTGCTCGCAATTCGCAATTCGCAGTTTTCAAGGAGATGCCCTGCTCCCTTACAATAACCACAAAATAATGAGGTTTTGGATGTCGCGTTTTGCTCTACAGTTCGCCTTAGTTCGACAGTTTTTTGCGATATGCCCGACACCATTACAAATCTGATAGACAATTTTCAGTCTATTCACCGTGTCACGTTGTTCGTTTTGCTTCTTCCAGCAATTATTAGCTGAATGTCCTGGTTTATCACACCATTGACAAATTACAGCGGGTTTATTCTGATTGTTAGTATTATTTATTCTACAAGATTTAGCATTGTGACCAGATTTAGAGCATAATTGACAAATGACATGACTTTCTTTAACTATATTGACAGATCGTCGGGCCTGAGGGTCGCGGAGGCGCCATGTCCGCGTTTTTTACATATCTGGCATATTAGAATTTCGGTTCCTAAATCGGTTTTATTATGGGATTGCGGAGAAAACTGAGTCAATTTCTTACAGTTAGAGGCTAAATGTCCTTCTTTATAACAGATCTGGCAGGTTTTCCGCAAGCGATTAGTGTTTGATAATTTTCCTGCAAGATTACCTTGACCCTGTCGTAAATCTGTCATTTCGCGCAGCTCTCTTTCTATTCTCAACGCGTCGGCTACGGTGGCTTGGACATCCAAATTTCTTGTTACTCTTTGTCCAATTTCCGGTTTTAACCCTCTAATAAAACATTTACACATGTCCCTTTCTAAAGATGCTTTAATATTTTGACCGGGAAGGGCATGTCCTGAATTTTTATGTGCTTCTAATATCTGTTTTCCCAACAATTTGACCCGATTAGCGTAAGTAACTACATTTTCCTCCATTTTTTGATAGATACAACGTAACTCTCCTTGTAATTGATAAATATTTTTAGCAGCGCCATAAACTTGTTCTAAATATTTTGTTAACTGATTCTACTGTATCGAAATCTTGGTCCTGTATTGTACGACGAGCTTCGCCTACGATTCGGGTTCTGATTATTTTAGTGAAATGAGGTTCTGCCTCATTGGACAGCATGGCTTTCGCTTTTTCGCATCCCTCGATAAAATATGTTAATGGAATATTTTTTCCATCAAAGAAGGGAACGGCCTCTACCGCGTATTTTAATGTAGCGAAAGGGTTAGCGTGCGCCATTGTTTCTGCGATGGTATCACAACTTATAAAGGAATTATAATCGACTTGACGTGCAGGTTGAATTGTTTTATTCGAGGAATCGTCGGAAAAGCGAAGAGTGAAATCGCTTAGCTCGGACGTATCGGTTATATTTTGTAGTTTGTCCTCCGCAATCTCGCCAACGTTTGGAGTGAAAATTTGTCTAGGTGTAGGTTTAACGGATGGAAGGGGAGTGGATGTGTATGGTGTAGAACTACTGGGTTTAATTTTGCCTTGATTCTCTATGGCTTGTTTATAGAGATCGTCAACTTAGGCTTGATCAGATTTAGACCTCGTACTCATTACCACTCTCGAAAAATCGCACTTTTAATCCCGGACGAGCCCCCAATTTTTAAGTTCTGTTACGTCCAACCCCAGGATTAGGATAAGAAAAACTGGGAAGCGAAGGAAAGGCTAACCAGGGGTAGGAGTAAGGAAGGACGCAACCAGATACTTACAAATGTCGCTCGCAGGTACACGCTCTGAAGCGCGTGGCGCGAGCCGAACGCACTTTCAATGGCTCAGGAAGGGTCAACGTGCGTAGGAACGCTAGGACGTCTTCCATGAGCGGTGCGATCGTCGGTCCTCTTTTGAATCAGGGAATTTAATCCCTTTAACTCAGGATCGGACCTCGTGCGATTTCGAGAGGGAGATGAGTAGTGGGTGAGGTCTTAAGTTATAAATAAATGAGATGATATTTAACATAAATAAAACATTTATTATAAATTTAAGTTAAATGAACTATCGATATTACAATAAGTGAGAACTAGGCAAATCAAACGCGGGATTGAAACATTTAAGATAAATTTAAGTGTAGAATGTATGTGTAAGGTGTATGTGTGTGTGTACTTCTCGCGGGTGTTACATTAGTGCGGGGGTGATCGGGCAGGATTTTTGAAGGGAGACCTATTTAGAAATGGACATCCTGCCCGCTATTGTTATAATTAATTTAAGAAATGAGGTTACATTAATTTAGCTAACAAGGGAACGGTCGGAAGTGTCCCTACCCGATTTGGATGCGCTTTGGATATGTTGTTGAGCATCGAAAAACATTAGACACGTATTTTTTTTAGCGGCTTATCTCGACGTTTAGGAGTTGAAACAACCCCTCGAAAATAACGGATTTTATAGTTTTTTGCGAATATCTTCGAAAATATAAGGCGTAACGACAAAAAATTTGTACGAAATGTTTATGGCTTTTTGTGCTCTTTACAATGGCGTAATCAGATTTTTCAAATTTGTCACATTTTTTAATTTAACCCCACCCCCACCTATTATTTTTGCCAAATATAACAATTTTTCCAACGCAAATTTAAGAGCGTCAAATGCGAAATACATCCATGTGTATTTTTATTATGATACCATTATTAGATTTTTGGCAAGACGAGATGATATGTGGTATAGGCGTCGCGCTGTAGGTAGGTGTTGCGTTATTTCTGTTCAGTTGCGCCGTACGCTTAAAAATTTCCATTACTATATACTACGACATAATATGCGATGAAAGTCCAAGCAGAGGAAAAGATATCACGTCATCCGAAGTTCAAATGGCGCGTGCGCAAAACAGTGTTATAAATACGCGTTCGTAAATTGTTGTGAGCGCACAACGGTATATTTATTCATTAATGTAATACGACCCTAGCGATTAAAGTCATTCCTGAATTCCGCCAAAAGACCTGACGATTGCATCGGACGATTGATCAAACTGGGCGGAGAGGTTAACGCTATCTCGAGAGCGTTCGAGGGAGCGAGAGAGTCCCTGAGCTAGCAACGAAATGTAGACTCCGATATTATAAATACCACCGCCGAATTGTAAGATCGGGCGGGCAGTCGCAAATTTAAACGTGCGTCACATTAACCGCTACAATAATATACTATCCCAATTATAACTTCGGGACAACCGAAAGCGCTGATGCGAAGGTCAGCACTAGGCGCTGACAGCGAGGAGTTTACGCTATTTCGATAGCGTTAGCACAAAAATAAATAAGCAGGAAGTCCGGAAGGTTAAATGGAGTAGGGGAAAGCCTTCGCGCGTTCTGAAGGAAGGCACGGACGGACGGCAGATAGATTTGAGTCGCTGAGCGAGAAGTACATAACGTAATTTGGAGAGAGAGAATCATAGGTGCGTGCGAGATATATAGATATAGAGAGATAGATCGGTCGAAAAGCCTTGCGGTAAAGTAACGAGGGAATGTTTCCGGACTATATGTATATTTATAAAAATAAAGGACTGTCGTTATATTGAATCACAAGATCGTACACATCTATATATCGATATCCATGCCTGGACTTTCCTCCCTAGAAAGGAAAGTGGTTACTTTCCGCCCGCTATGCCGCCCTAGCGTGAAATTGGTCACTTTCGCCCCTCTCTAGGCATGAAAGTCAAACTTTTCAACTAGTGTTGTGAAAAATATCGTGTGCACCTCGGATCGAAAGCTTTTTCAGACTCGTGTGATTTGCCGCTCTCGCCTTTGGCTCGGGTGGCAAACTTCACACTCGTCTGAAAAACGCTGCTTTCTCTCCTTGGTGCACAATATACTATAGTAGGTGCTTACAACGTGACATTTTATGAACAAAAAAGATTATATAGTCACTGGCAAGACTGGCAAAGAATTGAGTAAGAGCTGAATAAAAAATTATATTCAATATTCAATATCAAAGAAAAAAGTAACAAACGTAAGAAACCAATAAAAGTGCACTTTTATACAATAAAAATGCACTTTTAACAATAAAAATGCACTTACATGTTCACAAAACGACAGCGTACAACACAGTTCTTTACACTTCAGACTTATGATCTGAAATGCTTGCTTTTCGGAATTATGACACAAGCAAATGATATTCAAATGCGTGAATTTGGTTGTTGATTTTGTTGTGCCGTAACCGGGATAGTATATTATTGTAGCGGTTAATGTGACGCACGTGTTCGTTCAGATTATGATTTGCGACTGCCCGCCCGATCTTACAATTCGGCGGTATTTATAATGTCGGAGTCGACATTCCGTTGCTAGTCTAGGACTCTCAAAATAGCGTTAACCTCTCGCTGTCAGTGCCTTGCGCTGGCCTTTGCATCAGCGCTTTCGGTCATCCCGGAGTTGAAATGGAAATTTTTAAGCGTACGGCGCAACTGAACAGAAATAACGCAACACCTACCTACAGCGCGACGCCTATACCACATATCATCTCGTCTTGCCAAAAATTTAATAATGGTATCATAATAAAAATACACATGGATGTATTTGGCATTTGACGCTCTTAAATTTGCGTTGGAAAAATTGTTATATTTGGCAAAAATAATAGGTGGGGGTGGGGTTAAATTAAAAAATGTGACAAATTTGAAAAATCTGCTTACGCCATTGTAAAGAGCACAAAAAGCCATAAACATTTCGTATAAATTTTTTGTCGTTACGCCTTATATTTTCGAAGATATTCGCAAAAAACTATAAAATCCGTTATTTTCGAGGGGTTGTTTCAACCCCTAAACGCCGCAACGGCGCGAGATACGCCGCAAAAAAAAATACGTGTCTAATGTTTTTTGATGCTCAACAACATATCCAAAGCGAATCCAAATCGGGTAGGGACACTTCCGACCGTTCCCTTGTAAGTGTGGGTGTGGTGTATACAGGGTGTCCCTGAATGTTTGGTACTTTGCTCGTATCCAGATAGAGCGGACCAAACTGAGTCGAAAAGTCATGTACCATTTTACAATTTTCGGAATAGTTGATGAGTTATTAATGATTAAAAATCGCCGTATTAGCCCGGCCCACCGCCAAATGCAAGCGCGCGGCGAGATGCGGCCGCCCCGCGATCGGCGCGCGGGCAATTGTTTATTACAAGCGGCGATGGCTACGCACGAGCGGCGCGTAACGCTGGACCCCCGTCCTGAGCGATGATAGATTCTCGCCTTTTTTAAATAAAAATAAAATTTTCTAACAGCATAAAAAAATTTTTTGTGCGTACGTATGTACATACGTGTGTACATGCATACATACACAGCAATTTTCTTGATAATAGTCTTAAAATGTATTCGTTACAAATTTTATAAAAAGTCATTATCATGTACTCGAAAGAAGAATTTATACTTATTTAAAGAACATTATAATATTTTATCGAAGAAAAGTCAAAATAATAAGCAAATCAAATTTTTGTTTTAATTTTATATTCTTAATTGAAGAATTGAATAATTAGAATTCAGAATATTATTCATTTTAAGTAATATTATCAAGAAAACATTCTTTGTAAAGATCATCGTTACTTACAGGAAGAGAAAACTGAGTAATTGGTTTTTTTTAGCACTAGAATGATATTTTTTGCGTGTGCGTATACGGCACGCCGTTTTGCTATTTAATATCATCATAAAAATTCTACCAAATTAAATTGATACTCAAAGAAAATAAATTATTATTATGTCTAGATACTTATAATTCATCGTATTATTATTAAGCTATAATTGAAAATGCAGAATTAAAATTATGTCTAGACAAAATATTAATTCTGAATTTATTTTATGTTATAACATAAAAATTTTTCGGGGATTAAAATTATGTACATAATTGTAATTTACGAATTTTACTTATGTACACAATTTTAATTCTTGAATTTCTATTATGTACATAATTGTAATTCTCGAATTACTCCTTTTCTTTTAGTAAGTAACGGTTATCTTTAACAAAGAATATTTTCTTGATAATAATCTTAAAATGTACTCATCACTTTAGAAAAAGTCTTTGTCATGTACAAAAAAGAATTTATACTCCTTCAAAGAACATTATAAAATATTATCAAAGAAAAGTCAAAATAATAAGCAAATCGAATTTTTGTTTTAATTTTATATTCTTAATTGAAGAATTAAACAATTAGAATTCAGAATATTATTTGTTTTAAGTAAAGAGAGTGATGAATGTATTTTAAGATTATTGTCAAAAAAATATTCTTTGTGAAGATAACAGTTACTTAAAAGAAGAGAACTAAAATGGAGTAATTGGTTTTCTTAGCACTAGAATAATATTTTTTGCGTGTGAATTGTGCGTACATGAATAGCAATCGCGATATAATATCGCGAGCCAAAAAATAATTATTTTTTCTTTCTGTGGCAAGAAAATAATAGAGAGTGTTACACCTGAAATACGTGCCTGAAATACGAAATTGGCACCTTAGGCGCTGATGCAGTCGTCTGAGTTTTTGAGGGCGGCTGCAAGGTCAGGTTGTGACCGGACTAACGATTGAAATTATGTAAAAATATTTATTAAGCCACTTACTCGGGCTGAAAATACGGTCGCCACTGTATTTTAAGCCGAAACACAGAAAGCATAGGTAACTGCGTTGCCCCGTCCTTCCTTTCAGCAATGGCTGCCGTCTTCTACGTCGCGGACGTGTTCAAGGCCGTCGGCCACGCCCTTGTTAAGCGAAGCGTACTCTACTTTAATGTGGATAGGATATTCACTGGGGTCGCGAATAATCACTCTCAAATTATTATAAACAAATAACAATTAATCTATTTCAGGTGTAACACTCTCTATTATTTTCTTGCCACAGAAAGAAAAAATAATTATTTTTTGGCTCGCGATATTATATCGCGATTGCTATTCATGTACGCACAATTCACACGCTATCATTTCCACACACCACTTTGCGGTAGATAGCATGGCGCATTTTTTTTAAGTGGTATCCCCAGTAGGTCTAATCCACTTTGCATTAAAATATTCACATATTTTAATGCAAGAACTGTTCAAAGTGCCTTGCTCCAAATGATTGGGCCACCTCGACCCATCCGTCTGTCTGGATATCGCGCGTCTAAAACATTTCGCGCCTTTCGCGATAAATGCGCAAGAGCCCCATCGTGTTGGAAAATGCGCATTTTTCGCGACAGGCGCGAAATGTTTTAGACGCGCGATATCCGGACAGATGGATGGGTCGAGGTGGCCCAATCATTTAGCCGCCGGATCTTAACGTGCTCGACTATTTCGTTTGGGGTTACATCAAAGATTTAATCGAGCACACCGGCGTGGTGGTACAGAAGCTGAGGTACGAGAAGAAATTCTCGCAGCTTTCAATACCATCACGCCGGAAATAGCGCACCGCGTAACCCGCAATATTAATCGAAGGGCCGAACTCTGTATACGAGAACGAGGAAGGCACTTCGAACAGTTCTCGCATTAAAATATGAGAATATTTTAATGCAAAGTGGATTAGACCTACTGGGAATACCACTTGAAAAAAAAATGCGTTATGCTATCTACCGTAAAGTGATGTGTGGAAATGATAGCGCTCTATTATTTTCTTGCCACAGAAAGAAAAAATAATTATTTTTTGGCTCGCGATCTTTTATCGCGATTGCTATTCATGTATGCACAATTCACACGCAAAAAATATCATTCTAATGGTAAGAAAATCAATTACTCCATTTTAGTTCTCTTCTTTTAAGTAACTGTTATCTTTACAAAGAATATTTTTTTGACAATAATCTTAAAATACACTCATCACCCTCTTTACTTAAAACAAATAATATTCTGAATTCTAATTGTTTAATTCTTCAATTAAGAATATAAAATTAAAACAAAAATTCGATTTGCTTATTATTTTGACTTTTCTTTGATAAAATTTTATAATGTTCTTTGAAGGAGTATAAATTCTTTTTTCGAGTACATGACAAAGACTTTTTCTAAAATTTGTGATAAGTACATTTTAAGATTATTATCAAGAAAATATTCTTTGTTAAAGATAACCGTTACTTACTAAAAGAAAAAGAGTAATTCGAGAATTACAATTATGTACGTAATAGAAATTTAAGAATTAAAATTGTGTACATAAGTAAAATTCGTGAAGTACATAATTTTAATTCCCGAAAAATTTTTATGTCATAACATAAAATAAATTCAGAATTTATATTTTGTCTATCATAATTTTAATTCTGCATTTTCAATTATAGCTTAATAATAATTCGATGAATTATAAGTATCTAGACATAATAATAATTTATTTTCTTTGAGTATCCATTTAATTTGGTAGAATTTTTATGATGATATTAAATAGCAAAACGGCGTGCCGTATACCCACACGCAAAAAAATATTATTCTGGTGCTAAAGAAACCAATTACTCAGTTTTCTCTTCCTTTAAGTAACGATGATCTTTACAAAGAATGTTTTCTTGATAATATTACTTAAAATAAATAATGTTCTAAATTCTAATTATTCAGTTCTTCAGTTAAGAATATAAAATTAAAACAAAAATTCGATTTGCTAATTATTTTGATAGGAGAAGTCAAGGCTATGAGGGTCAGACGTAGATCACAGTGCGTAATATCAGAAATAACTGATTTATTCGTTGTTTTGATACATTACATCGATCCGTACGTTTCGGCTCATCTTTGAGCCATCTTCAGCGGTAGTTACACAAGTTAAGTTACACGTTCTCCGTACCGTATAGTGAGTTTACTGATTCAAAGTATCAGAAACATAGACCAATTGATCCATATCTGTAAATTTGTTCAAATAATGTTGAGATATTAAAAAGATCCCTTAGGAAACTCACCATTCGGTCTGAAAAACGTGGAATACAGAGCCATGTACATAATGAATGCTCTCTGCGAGAAGACTTGACGATCTTGTCGACACGACACACAATGATATGAAAGGTCTTGCAAGAAGAGGCATGTTGTAGGTCAACACACCGGCGAGGATTATAACAAAGCACGATTTGACACCGTCACAATATTGCATGTACCAATAGTAAAACCCCGATTTGCCAACGACCAAAGTTCATGAGCATGGATTACAATTTGCTCAAAACCGTGACCAGAAATGAGCTGAGAGGTCCCTAGAAAAGTGGTGGGGAGGTAGCTCTCGAGTGGGCTCCTCGGAAACCGAGGAATATGATGGGGACGGAGTTCTTGGAGGCTCCAAGCCCTCACCCAGACGATCCTGGCTCCGCGGGGATGGGAAATGCGGTACCTCTTCGATTAATTCTACGGTCGAGGTAACCGAGATCGCTGGAGAGGGAGGTTCCTCGCGAGCAACCGGGGAATATGATCTCTCGTATACGGGACTTACGTGGGAGGAAGGTGCATGGGAGGGGGGATCGGGAAATTCCCCGGGGCGAACCGGAGAATATGAAGGTTTTAGGAAAGGCGAGGAATCAGGGGTGTCAGGAATTACCCGATAAGAAAGAGGACGAGAGGGCGAATTAAGGGGAGACCGCGACGGTGGTTTTTCCGGCTGAGCGGGTGGAGGCGGTGGAGT
Source organism: Temnothorax nylanderi (assembly GCF_030848795.1). Lineage (NCBI taxonomy): Eukaryota > Metazoa > Arthropoda > Insecta > Hymenoptera > Formicidae > Temnothorax > Temnothorax nylanderi. The sequence goes on from NW_027249433.1 coordinate 132,617, forward strand.
GGCGAGTCGCGGAGGACCGACGTTTTTTCGTTCGTGTTGGAGGAACTCTAGTGTTATTTTTTTTAGTCTCCTTCGCACCTGCTTGTTTCGACGATTCCGCCCGTGTTTCGCGGCGTTTCGGGACTTCACACGGGTTTCAGCGGGGCCGCGCGAATCCATTATAAGTTAGCGGGGGGTTAATTATCGTAGTCCGTTATCCATGAAGAAGTCAACTCGGGTTTTATGGAATGAAACTAAAGGGAGTAAATTTGCTGATCTTGCCAACAAATCTTAGTATCAAATGGAGATACCTCGAGTCCTCCGATGGCACAGCTAGCCCGAAGTAATAGAGAAAGGAGTATCCCGAGTCCGTCGACAAATCAGCTAACTCGGAATAGTGAAATACTCCAAGTCCGCCGACGAGTCGGCTAACCCGAGGTAATAGAAAAAAAGGAGATTACTCCGAGTCCGCCGATAAATCAGCTAACTCAGAAGTAATAGAAAAGGAGATTACTCCGAGTCCGCCGATAAATCAGCTAACTCAGAAGTAATAGGAAAAGAGATTACTCCGAGTCCGCCGATAAATCAGCCAACCAAGAAGTAATAGAAAAGAGATTACTCCGAGTCCGCCGATAAATCAGCTAACTCAGAAGTAATAGAAATAAAATAGTCAAAAGGAGTTAGAGGGATGGAAGGGTTATAACCGAGAGACTTCCCGAACACGTGAATGTACAAGTGAATAATAAAAATAAAATAAAATAAAATAAAAAGAAGCGATATCAATATATATGGGGTATTCCATGGGATCTCAACTTTTTTTTTCACTCGCATTCACCGATTTCTTTTGTTTTGCAGTATGTTATTGTACTAAATGATAGGTTCCTTCTCAATTTTTTTCAGAATTTTATGGACGTTATTTCAGTAGATATCAACAGTTGAATTTTGAGTTTTTTTCGAGAATTGATATTTTCGGAAATTTTTAACTCAAAAGTTATTCTATGTAAAAAAAATTTGTATACATGAAAAATGTTGGATTTTTCTTGTACTTTGAGATGGTAATTTTCATTTTTTACCATATTAATTTTTAGTACTTTTTTTTTATGAAAAATGAATAAAAAATTAATTATCTCAGAAGTGCCATGCTCAATTGAGCTAGTTTTTTTTTCTTTAAATACATTCAGTTGTGTGTAATAACGTGCTAAAATTTCAAAGTGCCAGGACTAATAGAAAAAATCTGATCACGTATGCCTCGTCTGTCAGTAATTCGTCTGGAAGGTCGCTTTTAGTTGCCCAAGCAAATAAGTAGTTTGGTTATAAAAAAAAAAAGGATAGTGAAGGGATCAAAGCTCACTCGCCGATCGATAACCGTCCATGCTCAGTTTACTTATCCTAATCTTAAGGGCTATCTTAGACGCATAGGAATTTCCGCGAAAAAGGGAAATCGTGGAGTTCGCAGGACGTAACATTTGTGATAGATATTTTGTGGACATGGATATGTGGATAACGTGTGGATATCTAGTGGATATCTTTGGTAGCTATTTTGTGGATATGGATATGTGGATAACACGTGGATATCTAATGGATATCTTTGATAGATATTTTGTGGATATGGATATGTGGATAACACGTGGATATCTAATGGATATCCCTGTTGGCTATTTGAGAGATATGGATATTTTTACATTTATTAGATATTTATTAAATATCCATAATAGATATAGACGTTATATGGATATGTAGATATCCATTGGATATCTATTAAATATTGTGTTCTGTGTGGGTGGTGCTGTTTCGCTTCGCGTATACTTGGCGCGAGACACTACCGTGTCTCTTGATCTGTCAAGAATAGACTTTTTCGTACTCTAAATTCTGCGTCGACTCTTAATAGCCTTATATCTATAATATATTGTTTAGTGTCAAAGTCTTTCTAAATGTTGCTTTAATCCTCAAACACCGCACTGGGTTACGCTAATCCAGTGCGTTCAAAACACGTGCAGCTATTCTGAACAGAGAAGGGTGTGGGGGTTGGAACTATGCGGTAAAAAAATCCTCATGGATACCCTCGCCCCCCGGGGGAGGGGACGAGGGTTATGCCGGACTCTTACCAGCTAAAACCCCTCCGGGTGTCCTTCGCTGCATTTATTGGGGGGCGCCCGGGAACAGTTATCATTCTTCCGGCCGCGCTCCCCAATGCTATGCTGTTATGCAGCATCCTCCTCTAGGGCCTACGACCCTATGTCATCTAGGAGCCCTATAACTCTTGCGTGGCGGGGTGTGGACACCACCCACCCCGCCAACCCTTCCGTTGATGGTGGGGGTATAGGTTGACGCACTGGAATCCCCGCTAGTGCGCCGACCACCCCATCTTCCGGTCTCCCCCGTCGGGGGAGGAGACCAGAGGACCTATACGCTACACCCGGGTGTGTTTCGAACCCCGAGTAGCGGCACGCCTGCCGCTACCTCCTCACACCGGCAGCCATTTTGGATTTTTAATATTATTGATATAATTACTCCCAATACCTCATAGTAAATGCCACAGGCAGTTTCTTTCATTATTTTCAACAAAAAATATAATTTTTCACATAAAACATTTGTCTAGTAAAAATACAAAAAATCACCCAACTTCTCCTCTCCAATTAATTATACTTCTTGGAACAAATCGTCATGACGTATTTCTTTTCTTAAAGTTCAACTTATTACCTTTTAATTTCTGTAAGTTAAACACTTGTATCTTAAAAAAAAGAAACTGTGATTTTAAAAAAAAAATTTTTTTTTACTTTTAAAACGTTTTTTTTCTTTCTTTTCAAAATATCTCGAGTACAAGAAGTTTCATGACATTCTAATATATTTATTCTTTTTCCTTACTGTTCGGCGTATTGATTAAAAAAAAGGGCTTTAAAATTGGTGCATTAGATCTGGAGATATAAACAAAAGAAATTATTGGGTTAGCGTAACCCATGTGCGGTGTTTACGGGTGGCGCCGAAAATGCGTTATTTGAGGGTTAATAATGATATTTTGATAATATTGTACGTACAGTTTCCGGTAATTATGTACAAAAAGACCCCAATTGCCAATGACCTTGACCTTGACATATGTTGTCAAGGTCATGACCCTGAGTAACCTTGACCTTGAAAAAAGTGGTGGTCACGATCCGTTCAAAAGTTACGAAGAATTAAAGTTATCGCTTTGTAAAAATTATTCAACAATAGCACGTTTATCCTCCTGCGGTCACATGCGTTTGTGGCGTGCTTTACGAGCTCGTTTAAGTAGAGGTGGTATTAAACAAGATAAGTTAGTCGATCATCTGTGTGAATATTTGTGGCGATATACAATAAAAAGAAATGGAGGAGACCCATTTTATGTATTACTAGATGACATAAAATATGTATATTCAGGAAATTAATAGAGAATATATAATGTTTCATTATGTATATGGGGCGTTCTCTGTCAAAAAGGCCACCCCCTCTGCCCACTTCAATTTTTGAGATAAAATGCTCTAAAAGGGCTTAAAATTTTCGTTGAAGTGTCTATTTTTCGATGCCGTATAATGTTTTTGAAAATTCAAAATGGCGGACTCAGAATCGCGATTAGAATGGAAAAGCCATTAAAAGCACGATAATATTAGACAACAAATTTTAAATTTTGTCGATTACATGAGTGTGAATAGTCATTTTCGATGTATTTTTGCCTGCTGAACACGAATCCGTTGTCCAAATTCGGCTAGCACGTCACAATTTTGAGAAAAATGGCCTCAAAGTTGTAAAAACGGCATTTTTGATGGTTTTCGTGACGTTGTAGCACGGCAGCAAATTTTTTCCCTCAATTACATTAATGCCACGCGAAAGTACCAACTTTTAGCTTTAAAATGCCTTGTGTTTTGTTTCGGTATGATTATTTGTTTCTGAGATATAGCTAGAATTAGAAACACCGGTTGCGCGCTGGACTGATTCTGTTTGATGGTCAACCAGCTCCAGACCGACTGACGCATTTTTCCGTGCTTAGCATTACCCAGGATGAACGACGTGGACGTGACGGGGCTTTCATCCCTGAGGGGTGCTTGATTTATGTGAGTACCCTTGCCTCTCACGCTTGGGGTGCTTGATTTACGTGAGTCCCCTTGCCTCTCACGCTTGGGGTGCTTGATTTACGTGAGTCCCCTTGCCTCTTACATGCATGCGTGTGTGTGTGTCTGTGGGTGGGTGGGTGTTTCATGAAATATTTTTTTATTTTAATTCTGTATCCCTTACTTTCTCCCGCATAACTACCATAGCGTCCCATTTGTATCATTGGAATACCTTTTGATTAATACATTATTCTCGCCCTCAACTATAAACCCATGATTCTTAAGAATTTGCGGTACAGGCTGAGCAATTTCAAATCTCTTATTAAGTTTTCTTTTTATCCTCTCATGATCAGTTTTCTTAAAATAAAAAACCCTTATGTTCTTGAAATGTTTTCTAGCCCAATTAAAAAGAACTTGAGGTGTTAGTATTGCATCCTGTGGATTAGCAACAAGACTTGCTTTATATGCCTCTTTTTTAAATGTAGCACCGATGCCGTCATAACTACTTTTACCGTGAGCAGTCGCACTATAATGCCACTCTGCTTGAACATTGAAATCCTCTTTATGATGAAGGAGCATTTTATCTCAAAAATTGAAGTGGGCAGGGGGGGTGGCCTTTTTGACAGAGAACGCCCCATATATATAAACGAGCTCGTAAAGCACGCCACGAACCCATGTGACAACTCGTCTCGCGTGAAGTGTGTGCGTGGAGGCAGTAGGTTCCGCCCCCCTGCGGGGGGCTCCACTATTATTAAACTAGACACATAGTGTGCCTTCAAAGTACATGCGTTGGCTTTCCACGCGTGGAAAGTTGTAAACCCATGTGGCACCTCGTTTCGCGTGGAAAGTGTATGCGTGGAGGCAGTAGGTTCCACCCCTTTTCGTATTATGCGTAGAATGTATCCGCTGTAAAATTAATACACAAAATTAATAAACACTAATTAATTACGAGCACTGTCGAATTAATTATTAATAGTAATTACGGTAAACATGGGTTTACAACTTTTCACGCGTGGAAAGCCGACGCATGTCAGAGAGAAACCTGAGAGAGGCCATCCCTGTGTTTTTACTGGGGACGTATTTTCCGACGCACCGCCTGAGAAAGTGCAACTCAACTACGTCGTTTCGCTCGATAACTGCACATGGTTTGCGTCCGTGCTAATGGTTCGTGTCCGAACTACCCAGCTGGAGGGGATATGCTGGCCGCGGCGGCCGCGCTCGGCCGGCCCGGCGCTCGGGAAGCTTCGAGCGAGGAGAGAAGGACAGACATACGATCTACTAGAGTTTCTCTAGTAAGAGTTAGGACACCCCGGTCTGACTCCTGATTGGTTCCGCCATTAATGGGGAAGACGTTAGTGGGAGTGAGACAAAGCTATAAGTGGGAGTGAGACAAAGCTATAAGTGGGAGTGAGACAAAGCTATAAGTGGGAGTGAGACAAAGACCCATGAAAAGTACGAGTGGGGAGGCTGTCTCTCTCGATCGTTCGCATAATTCCCCATTAATAGCGGACGGTGTCCTAACTCTTACTAGAGGAACTCTACGATCTACCGTCTTGGCTGTCTCCTTCTCTCTTGAGCTATGACGTAGCTGCTTTGGCACGCGCCGGCTATGCGACGTTGCCACGATGCCACGTATTTCGGGTATTGCGTCTCATGCCTCGCCGACTGGCAAGACTCGAGTTGGCAAATCGACGATGCGCTACGTTACATTTATAAATATTTATTTAATTATATTTACAATTTTTATATTTATAACTTTTAAATATACATATGTACCCAGATAGCCAAACCTGAGCAGCAGATTCCACGCAGAGTCTGCATTACATTTTTGGTATCAGAAAGGCAACAAATTGCACGCGGAAACTGCTCTATCAGACGATGTTGTCAAACTGTAGCCAGAAATGCGACAGAGCCTGCTGACAGGCAATGTGAGCAGATTGGCAGCAGAAACCGCGCAGAGCCTGCACACATACTTGGCAGCAGATTGACAACAAAGATCGAGCAAAGCCTGCGCGCATGACTTGAGAACAGAGTGGCAGCAAAAACCAAACAGATCCTGTCGATAATCAGCTGTTGAAGTGACGCGCATTATTATAGCTCATCATTAAAAATTATCCCTGATCTATACTGTATATTTAAACGTTTCTTTTTATGAGAAAAGAATACAGATGTGGAATAAATATACATATGTATATATATAATTTCAAAAATAGAACATATACATATATTTTATTTATATACTACAATACATGAAATGTATAAAACAAATATTTTACAACTCAATAATATTATACATTACTATCTGTCCGGCGCCGGCGTTGCCCGTCGAGGAATCCGTGAAAACACATTTTACCTCTTTTCACCCCGTTAGGAGTCGAATTTCTAAAAATCCCTTCTTAGTGGGTGCTTACGTCATGAGAGGAATACACTACCCGAATTTCATGTTTCTAGGTTCAGGGGTTTGGGCTGGGCGTTGATGAGTCAGTCAGTCAGGACATTTGTCTTTATATATATAGATTAGAATGGCGCTATATAATTATATTACATACATTAGTTTCAATGTGTATGTGTGTGGTGTAGAACACTATCATATTTAAAATATTACAGGTAAGAAATTTAGCAGACCAGAAATAATTGTTATAAATCAGATTATCTTGTTAAAAACAAAATAATAAAAAGATAGGAAAAAAATTAAATTATTCCAGTATATGTAGGTCAGTAAAGGATATTATAGAGAACAATTGTAATAACAACCAATTAATGAGAGGTAGTTAATTAAGAATATTATTTAAAAATCAGTAAAATTTTCTTTATTATATTCTCCACTAATTGGTTTCTAGTACAATATCTTTTATAGTATCCTTTACTAAGCTAGACATCTTGACACACACATACACACACACACACACACACACACACACACACACACACACACACACACACACACACACACACACACACATACATTAAAACTTTGTAATATTAGCTCTTGAGTTGTAATGTTTTATATGTATTTCATGTATTATAATATATATAATATATTTTCCATTTTTAAAATTATTTCACATTTGCATTCCTTTCTCATAAAAAAACGCTTAATTAACAGTATAGGTCAGGAATCATTTAAAGAGCTAATGCATGACATTTAAACAGCTGATTACCCATACAGCACAAAATGTTTTCAAAAAATATTTTTGAATATTTCTGTAAAAATATTGCAAGAAACATTTTAAAATTGTTTTAGGAATATTTAAAAATGATTTAAAAACCTTCTGTGGTATACATTTTTAAGAATATTTTAAGAATCTTTTAAAAATATTTATAAAAATGTTCTTCTTTATTACCCAGACAATATTTTCTTAAATATTTGAAATATATTTTTGAAATATTAATTTAAATCTACATATTTATTGTTTTATAATCTCGTTCCAAAATATTTAAAAAATATTTTAAATTTATTTATTATTGGCTTTATAATCTTCTTTCAAATATTTTTGAAATATTATGAAATATTCTTAATTAAAAAAGATGCATGGTAGCGCATCTTTCCGTGATAGTTGGCAACGACGCCACTAAGCGGCGCATAATGGTAAGACTAACTCGTAAGTAAATTTCAGTTGAGGGCTGATATAAGCAGGCTTCCTGCGAAGCAAAATCATGACATCCGCGAGACATATCTTTGTCAGCAATACAACGCAAGGCTCAACCAAAATTGCTGCAATGATTTTTTTGACATAATCTGGCGGACATAGAAACATTTAAAAAATATTTTTGTGAATTATTTTAATCTTTCCTAAAAAATATTTTTTGCTGTATGGGTATGGACAAAGTCTGCTCGGTTTTTGCTGCCAATCTGTTCTCAGGTCGAGCGCGCAGGCGCTGCTCGGTTTTTGCTGCCAATCTGCTGCCAGGTTATGTATGCAGGCTCTGCGCGGTTTCTGTTGGCAATCTGCTTACATTGCCTGTCAGCAGGCTCTGTCGACAGAACACGAGCTTAATGCGGACACAGATGGCTATGGTTTTGGTGTGGGATTTTGATCAAATTTGCTGCCAATCTGCGCGCATTCTGCTAACATTTTGCTATCTGGGTATATATATATATATACACACGTATATATACATATATATATAAATATATATGTACATAAATATATATATATATATATATATATGTATATATGTGTGTATATATATATTTATAAATGTAAAAATTGTAAATAAAATGAAATAAATATTTATAAACACTAATTCAGGAAGGAAAGGATTTAGGAGTTAGATTTAGGAGTAGAGAGAGCTATGCATAAATAAAATATAGATATTGATTGTTACTTTATTATTTATTGAAGATTATTTTGGGTAATAATGTATGTTGATGCCCGATATATTTTTTTCTCTACCAGCTCCGCCTCTGCCTCTTCTTCTATCTCTGCCTCTGCCTCTGCCTCTGCCTCTGCCTCTGCCTCTGCCTCTGCCTCTGCCTCTGCCTCTGCCTCTGCCTCTTCCTTTGCCTTTGCCTCTGCCTCTTCCTCGGCCTCTACCTCTCCCTTGGATCGCGGTGTAAACGGCCCGCACCAACGAGCTCAACGTTTCAGGCTGTAACAAAAAGTAAATATTTTAAGTAAAATGACATGTTTTCGTGTATATATACGTAAATAAATTTTATTAATACACTTTGTCGAACGTTGTCACGTATGCGTCACATGTGATATGTGCGACCGTCAAAGTGTTAACATTATGGGTGGAGTTCCGAAAACGCCCGACCTCCGATTTCGATGAAACTTTGTGAAAAGCTTCGTTTTGAGTTGAAATGAAAGCCCTTAAAAGGAATTTTGGCGACTCCTATAATAAAGCTATTTTTTAAGATGAAATGATAAAAAATATACGAAGACCTTCATAATTGTACGGGATGTTATAAATTGAATATATACTGTTTTTATTGAATAATTTTATATTTTTATTATATACTTATAGCAGAATAGCTAGTATGTATATATAAACAAGCTTGTAAAGCACGCCACGAACCCATGTGATAATCCACATAGTTAAGATGACGCGCTTTATACTAATATTTAACTGTTCTGCTGTATACACTTTTCACGCGAACCGAGGTTCACCCACACCCCCCCTGCTTTCGGGGGAGGTGCGGTAGCCCCGAAATAGTTCACGCATACACTTTTCACGCGAACCGAGGTTCACCCACACCCCCCCCCCCTGCTTTCGGGGGAGGTGCGGTAGCCCCGAAATAGTTCACGCATACACTTTTCACGCGAACCGAGGTTCACCCACACCCCCCCCCTGCTTTCGGGGGAGGTGCGGTAGCCCCGAAATAGTTCACGCATACACTTTTCACGCGAACCGAGGTTCACCCACACCCCCCCCCCCTGCTTTCGGGGGAGGTGCGGTAGCCCCGAAATAGTTCACGCATACACTTTTCACGCGAACCGAGGTTCACCCACAACCCCCCCTGCTTTCGGGGAAGGTGCGGTAGCCCCGAAATAGTTCACGCATACACTTTTCACGCGAACCGAGGTTTACCCACACCCCCCCCTGCTTTCGGGGGAGGTGCGGCAGCTCCTCCCTCGCTTCGGCGTATAGATTAGTGACGCGCTTTAAAAGTATTTCATCACAAAGTTTTACCTAAATCGGAGCACGGACATTTTCGGAAGAACAGCCTATATTTTTTATCATTTTATCTTAAAAAATGGCTTTATCATAGGAGTCGCCAAAATTCCTTTTAAGGGCTTTCATTTCAACTCAAAACGAAGCTTTTCACAAAGTTTCATCGAAATCGGAGGTCGGGCGTTTTCGGAACTTTATCCAACATTATTAATAGTAATAAGAAATTATCCCATTATCTTCACACTTACGTTTAATACGATCGGCTGGTGGACATGCAATGTCCCAAAAAATCAAAATCACGAAAATTGAAAAGAACGACAATGTGCCGAAAGGGCATAATCTCGAAATCTTAGAAACATGACAATGTGCCGAAAGGGCATAATCTCGAAATCTTAGAACTGAGACAATGTCCCGAAATGTCATAATCCCAAAATTTTAGAATTGAGACAATGTCCCGAAAATTCATAATCTTGAAATATAAGAAATATAATAAATATAATAAATGCAACAATATATCCGGAAAAATTCTAGACCAAAGTAAACATATCGAGACAGCACCGTACTTCGAAATTCAAAAGACAGAGAGTAGACAAAGTATTTCAAAATTGTCTCGACTTTTTTCAAAAATTTTGAAATTCCACAAGTCAATTGTATATATCATTTCGATATATATATACATATACATAAAAGGTATATGTTTTATGCTGTTATATATTATTTATCATATATATGTTACGGGCAAAATCCGCATGGTATGCAGTGTCGGCATTGCTCGGGCAATGTCAGCATTGAACAACGCGACTGGGCAAAGTAGTTTATTAGCGGACATTGCCCGGTTTGATGTGGGCAAAGTTAACACTGCCCATCCAGCAATGGCAATGTCAGCAACTATTATCACATTGCGGAGTTTGCTCGGTTCCAAGTGGGCAATGTCGAAAATTAACAGTTAGCCTTATGTAGGCAGGGGAGGGGCTCCGTTTCCACGCGAGACGAGTTGCCACATGGGTTTACAACTTTCTACGCATGGAAAGTCCACGCATGTATACTTTGCAAGGCACACTATGTGTCTAGTAACGGTAGTAAAGCCCCCGGCCGCAGGGAGACGGAACCTACTGCCTCCACGCGTACACTTTCCACGCGAGACGAGTTACCACATGGGTTTACAACTTTTCACGCGTGGAAAGTTCACGCATGTAATTAAAAATATCCACATCGTGTCATGGCTGCATCAATAAGCGTCCACAACGCGTTGTCGCATTTTTACATTGCCAAAACGCGTTGTGAGCATTTTTGAAAGTGCTACGATACGAATTTCGCGTTGTGGCCTTTTTAAATATGCCACAACGCGTTGTGGTCGGTTTTTTCGCTCAGTGAGCGTTTTCGGTCTTTGAGCTTGACATGTCCATTTAGCGCAGCTTAGTCCACGGAGATTTAGCATTGTCGACATTGCCCACTTGGAACCGAGCAAAGTCCGTAATGTGATAATAGTTGCTGACATCGCCATCGCTGGATGGACAGTGTTAACTTTGCCTACATTAAACCGGGCAATGTCCGCTAATAAACTACTTTGCCCAGTCGCGTAACACATATAGAATATTTAAGAAATATTAAAAAATGTACAGAATAAAATACGGAACGCATATCTTTATTTTATTTTAAAAATTTATTAAAGCAAAAATATTTTAGTTTGTAAACAGTTTATACGAATTATTTATTTAAATTGTTTGTTATTATCTGATAATTTTTTGATAGTAATGAACTTTTCAATGACAAAAAATCTTCTATAGGAAGGCCATCGTCTAATCTGTCCCACACGTTCACAAGAGCATGATTTTTTATAATCCAACTATATATTAATCTTGTTAATGGCTTTCCTGCCTTTAAAGTCGTCAGATCTCGACGAGTTGTCGCCTGCAATTCTCCTAATTTTTTTGTAAATAAAGAATTAAAGCAAATGGTATATATAATAATATTTTACGTAATAATTATGTGAATATGTATACATAGTTATTCCTCACAATTTATAATAATATACAAAACTTACTTATAAACATCCATGGGTCATGGTTATCTGTAAATTTATGATTTAATGTTTTGTGGTATCGTTCTATTAAATTATTTGTCCGTTTAAGCTTCCGATACATTGAAAATCGGGTTGGTGCTACTCGTTTTAGCCAAAAATGGTCGTAATAGCGAAAATAACGTTGGAATCGACGTCTCATATATAGCGACATGTCTGATTTAATATTATGAAAAGCTGTTACAATATTTTTTTTAGGTAATAACGCCAAAGCCATTAGCTTTGTAAGTATTTCCTCTGATTGCTTCGAATTTGCTATCTTTTCCTATGAACTTTCTAATATTTTTACATGACGCCTATGAAATATTATAAAGATTTAAATAAATAATTAAAAATATTTAATATGAATTGTTATTGTATGCATAATATTTTTAATATATACGTTAAAAATATTTATGCATACAATAATAGAGATTGAGAGATATATATATATATATATATATATATATATATGATATGATATGATATGATTTATTATGCCCAAGCATGACTAAAGGGCAAATATACATAATTACACAGTGTATTGCACTAACAGACTAGAAATGCAATAAAACAAGGAAAACTGCAATATTGGATAGTACAAATAGAATAACTACGGTATAAAATAACGCACTTAAAACTAATACAACAAGTACAGAAATAAAACTAAGAACTAACGCACTTAAAACTAATAATAAAGAAAGAAATTGAGGAAAAACAAACCAATACATCACAGTTTGCTAGCAAGCAGAAACTTCTTAAGAAGATTCTTGAAGGAAGGGAATGAAGAAGCCGAAGTGATATTACAAGGAAGAGAATGCCAGAAATAGATCGAGGAAAGATGAAAAGAGTTTCTGTATGTGGTTGTTCTATGGGAAGGAACATGAAAAGTTTGTGATGCATGGCGGTCGGATCTCCTCAACGATGGATCAAGTAAAGTGAAATGCTCACTCAGATAAGAAGGAGAAGACATTTAAAGTATACGAAACGTTTGGCAGCCGAGAAAATACAATCTTCTATTCTCAACTGAAAGCCACTTCAGTTGGCGTCTAAACGGAGTGATATGTTCATCACGCTTAAGATCAAAAATGAAACGAATACAACAGTTGACAAGTCTCTGTAATGCATTGTTCAACTCTCCACTCAAGCCATGATAAACCAGACAGCAGTAGTCGATATGAGGCATAATTAGAGACAATACTAGCTTTATCCTTAACCCGATAGAAAGAGAATTTTTATTAAACTTAAGCTTGTACAAAGCATAATGAACCTTCTGAGAGACATGTAAGATATGTTTTTTCCATGATAAATTAGACATGAATGTCACGCCCAGATTCCTCACTTCACTTACAAAGGGCAAAGGCGTCTGGTTTACAATAATAGGTGGCAAGCAGTCGAGGTCAATATCATTGGTATAAAACCTACTAGCGAATATGATTACCTTTGATTTAGCCGGATTAAATTTAAGACCATTCAAGTTGGCATAGTTGAACAACGCATTTGCATCTCTTGAAATAAGCTCCAGAGCATGACGAATATTAGCCAAAGAACATTGCAGATATATTTGTATATCATCAGCAAATAGCATATGATAAACAAAAGACAGGATTCCACCAATGTCATTAATGTAAAGAGCGAATAAAAGTGGGCCAAGTACAGAGCCCTGAGGAACGCCTGAAGACGTTTATAACCACTCAGAAAAATTACCCTCATCATCCACTACAGCTTGATATCGGCCAGTAAGATAAGAAAAAATCCACGCGAGAACCGCATCAGAAAAACCGATTTCTTTCAACTTGATGAGCAGTCTTAGATGTGGGACAGTATCGAATGCCTTACTAAAATCAAATAGAATCATTAATGTAATTAGTCTATTGTCAATTCCGCTCTTAATATCATCACAGACACGTAGAAGTGCAGATTGAGTGTTGTGACCCACCCGATACGCAGATTGTCTAGGATTCAAGAGGTTGTATTTATTTAGGTAATCTGTGATTTGTGAGGCTACAATTCTTTCAAGGATTTTAGACATTTCCGGTAAATTAGCGATGGGTCTCGTATCGGACGGAGACAGCGGAGTACGAATTTTCGAGAGAGGACGAATCAGCGCGCGTTTCCACATTGAAGGAAAGAAGGAAGACTCAAGTGAGCGATTAAGCAGCGGTAAGAGCCATTGAGAAACAACGGGCCAAGCAATACGAAGAACATGAAGCGGAATGCCGTCAAAGCCCGACGCACAAGAGTGAAGCGGTCCACTGGTTATGATCTTGTACACCAAGTCAGACGAAATAGTAGAAAAGACAAATTCAGGGCGATGAGAAGGTCGAGAAACAGAAGACATGGCAAAAGTGAAATCTGCATACAAGCAGGGAGGTTGAGAATTAGAGACTGAGGCATAATATGAGTTAAGCTGATTTGGTGTGAAAAAGCGGAGAGGAGAGACTAAATTCGACTTGACTAGTCCAAGACGAGCCAACTCCCTCCACATTTTAGCAGGGTCAGTGATATTACTAAGTGACGCATATTGAAACTCTCCTTTGGCACGTTTAATGTCGTTGTTAAGCTGATTACGAAAAAGTCTGTATCTAGCATAGCCTAATAGACTCCGTGAACGCTTTGCCTGTTTATACATTTGGTTACGAATACGGAGCCTGGACTTGAGTTCATCAGAAAGCCATTGCACAGGAGGCTTCCTGAACACAGACATGCGAGCAGGAGCAAAAACATCAAGTGCCCCAAGTAAGGTACGTGACAGTAAGGTACAAGACCCGTCAACATTAGACTCATCCAAGAGAACATCGATCTCCGTCTGAACCGCAGCAGCGACAGATTGAAGATGTTCAAGGAACTCAGAAGTGTTTATACTTTTAAAACTACGTCGCAACATGGACCGCTTAATATCGAGCTTACAATTAAGTGAAAATGAAAGTTCCAAGAGATCATGTCCAGCAATGAATGGACTCAGGGATTTGGAAAACTCTTGAACCTTGTCGCAGTCATCCACAATAAAAACATCAAGCCACGAGTCAGGGGTAGCAGTGTAATACGTAGCATCCGAGCTGACAACATATAAAGATAAGCTTAACAATAATTAACGCAAGTAATTAGCTTCAAAACTGTTCGCCAAGAGATTACAGTTTAAATCACCGCCAATAATAATGTGTTTGTAAAGATGAGAGACGCCAGTCAGTGATTCGACGAAGTCATTAAAAAGAAGGCCCTTAGGTCTTCTATATACCGATGCGAACAATATCACTTCATCACTCGGCAAACGAATCTCCATTATTAGATATTCAGGAGCATTGACATCGACCCCAGAGGAGATTGCAATTAATTTGACTTTTAATGACTTATGCACAAAGCAAGCAACACCCCCTCCTGCGCGTCCCACCCGATCATGACGAACTAGAAAATAGCTGTCCAGAGCCACAAGATCGTCCGACATCCCCTCATGAAGCCACGTTTCAGATACTGAGATAATATGATGAAAGTTAGTACTAAAGTATAGACGAATGAAATCAATATGACCTCGTAAGGAATTAGCATTGAATTGAGCAACGCGGAGCAATAAAGAATTACGTGTTGGGTTATGCCGAACGATCGATGACAAGGAACGAGCAGGTCGGACCCGTCAGACGAGCTTGGCGAGATCAATCTCGGAATTAACGAAAATAATAGGCTCCCCATCAGAACGCCTAGCGCATATCTGGCCATCTCTCACCCAGACAAACTTATACGCTCTCTCTTTAGCAACACGCCTGACCCGCTGCAGCAAATCATAAGTACATTTGGGAAGCAATTCATTGACGTAAATATTGCCGGGAACACTCGTCGAGAAAACGTCACCAACCGTAAGACGGCGCCTGCCGCGCGTTACCTTGATAATGTGGTCGCGAATCTCACGTGACTTGAGCGCGACTATCACCGATCTTCTACGACCCGCAGCGTCAGCCTGATCGATGGCTGAAATGGACCCCGGCGCAGCATCACGCGCCACTGGCGCATCGCGCGCTGCAACATCACGGGTCTCAAGAACGTCGGAAGTCAGCTGAGGAATTTCGAGCGCACGAAAAACACTCGCGACTAGCTCACCGGATGTATGAGTGATAGAAGATGGGATACCAGAAATTATAATATCCGACGTTTGAGGGACACGCGACACAGCAGACAACTTATTCTCACTCTCATCGCAGACATGCGGGACCAACTGAGCGGTCTTTAAAGCCTGGACATCACGTGCCAGAGCAGAGCTCTCCTGCTCAAGCTTGTCAATGCGCACAGTATTCTGAGCAACTGTGTCCGCGATGAGACTAAGTTTGCTAAGTTTGACATTAATCTCACTAATCGCACGCCGCTGCTCATCAACAAAAGCGGAGAGTCTCGCATCTGAATCATTCAACTTGTCACATAGCTTTTGCAACAGCGCATTGGTTGTGGCATGCTCCTGCGACTGCGCCTGCATCTGAGTGCCAGATAACACACCCGGAAAATCGAAGGAATGCGCGCTCGCCTCAATTATCGGTGTAAGAGGTGTATCCAATAAAGCTGCCAGAGATTTGCAGCAAGTGTCTGCATATTTGGTTGCAGCATAAGGTTTGACACAACCAGGACGGAACACTCTCTTACACCCGTCGCACTCGAGCGATTGATTCACAATTGGCTTTTTGCACCAGTGCACGCACGCGACTCCATGTATTATCGGTATTAGCCACTCGTCGCTCAATAAAGAGATGAAATGTAGCCAACAAATAAGTAGTAGTACGAGATCACTGTAAATATCGCGATAAAAATCAATTGTAATGTCAGTCAAATAGCAGTACAGCATACGTACACACGGAGCAGACAGTCCAGCAAAACGTGTTCTCAGCAAAAGTAAACACACGTACACACGCACCAGAGAACCGCCTCCACGACACGCCGTATACAACTCCGACTAGCAGTATAACACGCGTACCAGCCCGGAGTACACAGTAGAGCCAACAGCACATCCGCCGTATGTGTGCACGCGAGGATCGCGACAATAGTTGCTTTCCATTTACATCAAAACTCAGATAAATCTCACTTCTGTCTTTCTTCAACATGAATGTTGAAGAAAGACAGAAGTGAGATTTATCTGAGTTTTGATGTAAATGGAAAGCAACTAATGTCACTCAACGCAATATCACCAGAAGATTACCACCGGTGTCACGCAACGACCAATCAGACGAAATCAAGGCAGTTCATGCAGATCAAGCGCCACACAGACGACCCCATGCACACATCAGACCCAAAGGTGTAGAAAGAGCAGATCAACAAGGCAGGCGCATGCGCAGCAGAGGTTGACGCGCTTGCACGAGTAATTCCAAGATCTCGACGATGATTCCGAGAATGAGGTTAGGATGAGCAATGATATTTGTCACGAGAATGCTCAGAATTAGGTGGCAATCCCCAAGAAAAAGAATAAAGCGCGTGACAAGCAATGAGAGACTTGCGTATATCTGCAACAAAAATTGCCCGAAGGCAGCTCACGGCAGAGATATGCTAAATAAAAGTAGGAGCGACAAACAGACGTGTATACTGTACTCACAGAGAGAGAGAGAGAGAGAGAGAGAGAGAGAGAGAGAGAGAGGAGAGAGAGAGAGAGAGGAGAGGGAAGGGAGAGGGAGAGGGAGAGGGAGAGGGAGAGGGAGAGGGAGAGGGAGAGGGAGAGGGAGAGGGAGAGGGAGAGGGAGAGGGAGAGGGAGAGGAGAGGGAGAGGGAGAGGGAGAGGGAGAGGGAGAGGGAGAGGGAGAGGGAGAGGGAGAGGGAGAGGGAGAGGGAGAGGGAGAGGGAGAGGGAGAGGGAGAGGGAGAGGGAG
Source organism: Temnothorax nylanderi (assembly GCF_030848795.1). Taxonomy (NCBI): domain Eukaryota; kingdom Metazoa; phylum Arthropoda; class Insecta; order Hymenoptera; family Formicidae; genus Temnothorax; species Temnothorax nylanderi. Next base: position 150,174 of record NW_027249433.1, read on the forward strand.
AGGGAGAGGGAGAGGGAGAGGGAGAGGGAGAGGGAGAGGGAGAGGGAGAGGGAGAGGGAGAGGGAGAGGGAGAGAGAGGAAGAGGGAGAGGGAGTGGGAGAGGGAGAGGGAGAGGAAGAGAGAATTGATGCCTGTGAATAATGAAAATAACATCCTTTTACTTCAGCGGACGGTAAGACCGTTAAAAAAGCTTTTTGAAGAGCAAATTCAAAATCGGTCATTACTGTTCGTGGACGCAATGACGGTGGTAATTTATTGAATATATATTCTAATATTGGTTTATAATCTGTATATTTCCTTCGTTCCATGATAACCCACGCAAAAGGTATTCCCTAGAATAGAAAAATATGTTAAAAAAAATAATAATTTCTGTGTTTAGAATCATTGTTACAACTTTTTAAATAGATATTATTAATAAATTTTAAATAACTTACATGATTAAATTTTCGAGCCATCAATGTAAAAAGTTGTAGTGTTTTATTAACAGTTGTATTCTTATTTTTATTTTCTAATAAAATAGGAGCAGTTTTAAACGTAGCGTCAGCAAATATTTCTTCAGTAATGCCCGTTTTGCATAAAGTCGGAATAAAAGCTCGATCAAATATTATCAAATTCGTTTTGCTACGATCTTCGGATTTTACAGTTTTAATACTTAGAAAATATTTTTTGTTATATTTCATTAAGTGTTTCCATTTTTTACTTTCTAACGTTTTTGCGAAATCTCGCAATGATACAGGACATACAGGTCTTACATGTCTTTTCCATCGTACCATTGATCTTTTTACGCTTTGAAAAGGTACTAAAGGAGATACAATTTCATATCTAAAAATATGGTTGTATTAGAAAAGATCGTGTAATAAGAAAAAATAATTCAGTTATATTATAGTAAAAGATGTAAAAAAACTTGGTGTGTGCGTGTGTGTGTGCGTGTGTGTGTGTGCGTGTGTGTGTGTGCGTGTGTGTGTGCGTGTGTGTGTGTGTGCGTGTGTGTGCGTGTGTGTGTGCGCTATGCACTTACTCCTTGCTTACATCGTCATATACATCTATTATACTTCGGAAATCGTTCTGAACGTTGTGTTTTAAAGTTTTTTGAATAACCGTATATCTTTTGCATGGTTATCAGCTGGATGATCGTGTCTCTTTGTTTGTCTAAATCTATTATTTTTTAACTTTTTTCGTCCACCACATCCTTTCCTTTTCTCTTTACATGATAGATATCTATATTTAATGATTAAGAAACGAATTACACATTTTAAATTTTTTTTAAAGGTCGAATAATGCAATATTAAAGTAAAACGAAATGTTATACATACATAGTGGTTGCTCGTTTTCCATGATGAATTTTATCACAAACGTACGAATATCCATTAAATTCATGTCTACTCACAAGAGAACCTCGCGAACTCGAAAATTCTGATTTTAATGAAACTTCCCACACATGTAGAAGGGGTAAAATATGATGAATTTAGAAATTTTTTGTTGCTGCCCAAAAACGGTTTTAAGGGGTGAAACCACCACTCATATGTAGAGCGGCTTTTACTTTTCTCGATATATCTAAAAAAAATTTAAGATATCAAAAAATGTTTCTTATAAAAGTTTTATAATAAAATCTCCTCTAGTCAACAACATTAACAATATTTTTTAAAAATAATTTTTTAAACAAAATTTTGATTAAAAATAAGAAAAGAAATTTTTTCCAATATTTTATTAATGTGGTTAAATAGAGATGTTTTCACCACCGTTTTTGGATAAAACGAGTAGCACCAACCCGATTTTCAATGTATCGGAAGCTTAAACGGACAAATAATTTAATAGAACGATACCACAGGACATTAAATCATAAATTTACAGATAACCATGACCCATGGATGTTTATAAGTAAATTTTGTACATTAATATAAATTGTGAAGAATAACTATGTATACATATTCACATAATTATTACGTAAAATATTATTATATATACCATTTGCTTTAATTCTTTATTTACAAAAAAATTAGGAGAATTGCAGGCGACAACTCGTCGAGATCTGACGACTTTAAAGGCAGGAAAGCCATTAACAAGATTAATATATAGTTGGATTATAAAAAATCATGCTCTTGTGAACGCGTGGGACAGATTAGACGATGGCCTCCCTATAGAAGATTTTTTGTCACTGACAAGTTCATTACTATAAAAAATTATCATATAATAACAAACAATTTAAATAAATAATTTGTATAAACTGTTTACGGACTAAAATGTTTTTGCTTAAATAAATTTTTAAAATAAAATACAGATATGTTTTCCGTATTTTATTCTGTACATTTTTTAATATTTCTTAAATATTCTATATATATGATAAATAATATATAACAGCGTAAAACATATACCTTTTATGTATATGTATATATATATATCGAAATGATATATATATTCAATTAATGTGTGAAATTTCAAAATTTTTGAAAAAAGTCGAGACAATTCTGAAATACTTTGTCTACTCTCTGTCTTTTGAATTTTGAAGTATGGTGCTGTCTCGATATGTTTACTTTGGTCTATAATTTTTCCGGATACATTGTTGCATTTCTTATATTTCTTATATTTCTTATATTTCAAGATTATGAATTTTCGGGACATTGTCTCACTTCTAAAATTTTGGGATTATGACATTTCGGGACATTGTCTCAGTTCTAAGATTTCAAGATTTTGCTCTTTCGGCACATTGTCACGTTTCTAAGATTTCGAGATTATGCCTTTTCGGCACATTGTCGTTCCTTTCAATTTTCGTGATTTTGATTTTTTAGGACATTGCATGTCCACTAGCCGATCGTATTAAACGTAAGTGTGAAGATAATGGGATAATTTTTTATTACTATTAATAATGTTAACACTTTGACGGTCGCACATATCACACGTGACGCATACGTGACAGCGTTCGACAAAGTGTAATAATGAAATTTATTTACGTATATATACACGAAAATGTCATTTTACTTAAAATATTTACTTTTTGTTATAGCCTGAAACGTTGAGCTCGTTGGTGCGGGCCGTTTACACCGCGATGCGAGGTAGAGGAAGACGCAGAGGCAAAGGCAGAGGCAGAGGCAGAGGCAGAGGCAGAGGCAGAGGTAGAGGCAGAGGCGGAGTTGGTGAAAAAAAAAATATATCGGGCATCAACATATATTATTACCCAAAATAATCTTCAAAAAATATTAAAGTAACAATTAATATCTATATTTTATTTATGCATAGCTCTCTCTACTACTAAATCTAACTTCTAAATCCTTTCCTTCATGAATTAGTGTTTATAAATATTTATTTCATTTTATTTACAATTTATATTTACATTTATAAATATATATATATATATATATATATATATGTCGTAGGCTTTTCCAAAAAACAGCCCGTTAGCTAAAATCCTGGGAACTTAGCTAAACGCCGGCCAATAGAATAATCAACCGTGAATTAGAGTAATACCCTAGTAAATTCAGCTTCTTTTTTTAGGCTAAAAACCGGCTGTTAGCCTAACGGCCTGACACGCTTTGGGCAGTTAGAAAAATGATTATTGAATAGCATTGCGTATGTAAACAAAACATTTAAAAAGATTCGGAGAATTCAAATATAATATATGACAAGGTCATAACGGCTATATAATTATACTTTTAATATTTGTTATGACTTGGACTTGGTTAGCGGATGTGGACGAGTGAGTGTCAGAGAGTGTATGAGTGCGATAATTCTAGCGAATATTTAGAGTAGGTGACAGTTTGTTAAGGTGCCGGGGGCAGGAGAGGGCGAGTTGAGAGAGGTGGAAGCGCCGAAATTGAGGGGAAGACGCGAAAAATGACAGAGAGGCGAATAAGCAAGAATTAAAAAAGGGAGTCAGAATAGGTTAATGTAAGATAAGGTAGCAACACGGTAGGCACGGTTAATTTACAAAGGTAGATAGGCAGTCGAATCGGTAGGATGGGTGGTGACTTGCGGCGGAGAGGGTAGGCGGTACTAGGCAGGCGTGCTTAGGCTCCGTCTACATGTCGAAAGAAGTGCAAGGCACAGGCAAAAAGAAGACCGCGAGGGAACTGAAAGGAAGGGAAAGAGCAGATTCGTTGAGCATACTGGATTACTTACGAAGTGGAGATAAGGAGAAGGAGAAGGAACATAACAAGAGGAAACGAGAAGGGAGGGAGAGAATGGCGGATGAAATATTTAAGAGAAGTAATATAATGGATAGAACACCACCAGTTTGAAGCAGACAGGAGAGGAGAGGGAGATGAAGAATGAAGAAGGAACACTGATGGGGATGCTGAGGGAACTTAAAATAGAAATGGTAGGACTGAGGAACGAGATAAAGGAAATAAAAGAAAACTGGGAGCTGAGAATGGAGAAGAAGCTGGTAGAGATGGAAGAGAGAATGAAAGAGATGGAGAGATGGAGAGGAGAAACCGGAGTTGCTAAAGGAGAAAATATACAATAGAAGAAATAGTGGAGAAAGTAGCGGAATTAGTAAAGCAAAATAAAGGAAAAGAAGAGTCGCGAGAAGGGAAGGGGGAAGCAAAGGACGAAATAGGACAAGAAGTTAGAAGATTGAAAAAAATAATAGAAGAAAAAGAGAAAAGAGAGAGAGGGAACAAACTAGTAATAAGAGGGTTGAATACAAACACAAAGACGAGAAGCATAAAAGATGTAGCTAGGGAATTGCTAGAGCAAGAATTTAAGGTAAAAAGGAGGTAAAGAGTGTTCAGACCGTGGGAATGGAAGGAAGAGAAGTGGTAATAATAGAATTGGAGGACTGGGAAATCAAAGAGAAGATAATGAAAGAGAAGAAGAAATTAAAGGACAAATCTGTAGGCAGAATCTATATTGACCATGATATGACGAAGACGGAGAGAGAGGTGCATAGAAAAATAAGGGAGCGTGCAAGAATAGAGAAAGAAGATGGGAAGATTGTTAAAGTAGGATATAAAATGATGAATATAGGAGGAAAGCAGTATGTGTGAAGCGAGGAAGCAGGCGAACTAAGAGAAAGAAAAATTTCTAGATGGTGACCAAGTTAGGAGAAGAGAACCAGTAAGTTATGGCATTCAAGAGGACAATAGGCAAACAACACGAATGGAGGTCGGAAAAGTGAAGCAGCTAAAGAAAGAAAATAGGCGAAAGATAATTTTTTGGAATGTAGCAGGTATAGAGAGGCAGGACAAAGATTTTTGGAATTACATAGTAGGTTTCGATTTTATAGGGTTATGTGAAACATGGTTAGAGGATAAAGGATGGGATAGAATTAAGGGTAGATTGCCGGAAACGCACAACTGGAAAAACATTAACGCTGTAAGGGAAAGGAAGAAAGGTAGGGCGAAGGGAGGTTTACTAATAGGTGTTAGAAAAGACTGGGGGTCGGAAGTGGAGAAATATGAAAGTGTAATGATTACAGAAAGAATTGCGCGAACGAGAATAGTAAAAGAGGAAAAAAGACTAAATATTTTTACAGTATATAATGTAGGAGCAAAGAAAGATGTTGAAGAGATAATGGCGAAAATAACAAAGCAATGCGAAGGATGCGAAGGAGAGGATATAATTATAGGAGGAGATTTTAATATTAGAATAGGAAACTTAGGAGGTTGTAGGGAGGATGAGTATGACTTTGAAAAGGAGAGTAAAGATAAAGTCATAGGAGATGGCGGCAGAAGTTTAGTGGATATGATAAATGAAAAAGGATGGTATTTTTTGAATGGATGTACAGAGGGGGATTGGGATAGGTAATATACGTATGTGGGTGCGAGAGGGTGCTCAGTAATCGATTATACAATTGTAAATGATAGTGCGCAAGAACGAGTGTTGGAATTTAGAATAGGGGACAGGGTGGACTCGGATCATTTGCCTTTGACCTTGTTACTGGAGGAAGAGGAGAACACGAGACAAATAGAGGGGTGGACAGAAGAGGAAGAAGAGGAACAGAATATGTCAAAGAAGATCATATGTTGGAACGAAGAGGCAAGGAAATTATACAGGGAGAGGACGGAGGTATGGAATGAAAATGAGGACCAGGAAATAGAGTGGATGGATAGGAAATGGGAGAAAATCAAAAACTGGATCCTCGGAGCTTTAGTTTATAAGGAAATCAAGATAAAGAAGAGAAGGAAAATAGGGCACAAAGATTGGTGGAATAGGAGCTACACCAGAACGAAGAGGGAGGTGAAAAGAAAGTACGGAAGATGGAGAAGTGGAAAGGGAAGTAAGGAAGACTATTTGGAAGGAAAGAAATGCCTGAAGGGGTGGTTAGAGAAGAAAAGGATAGAGAAGAGAGAGAGGGAAGAAGAGGAATTAAGAAAACTGAAGGACGAAAAGAAAATTTGGAACTATATAAACAGTCGAAGAAAGAAGAAAGAATGGAAAGAGAATAATGTACCGAAAGAAAACTGGAAAAGTTACTTCATGGAGTTGTTAGGTGGGACCGAGATGGAAGTAAGGGAGGAGGCGATGGAGGTGCGTGACATGGGAACAGAAGAAATAAATGAGGAACAGGTCCAAGATACAAAAAGGGAGTTGCAAGAAGAGGAGATAGTGAGGGCAGTCAGGAACATGAAGTTAGGCAAAGCTGCAGGTGTCGATGGAATCCCAATGGAAGCATGGCGGTATGGTGGCGCAGCAGTAAGAAGAGGTCTAACTGATCTGTTGAAGCTCATTTAGAAGGAAGGTAAAATTCCGACTGAATGGCGAACAAGTATAGTTGTCCCTTTATATAAAAGGGGGGATAAAGAAAGAACAGACAACTATCGAGGGATCTCTCTGCTGTGCACTGCATACAAGTTATATGCGGAAATACTAAAGAACAGATTGGAGAAAACAATGGAGAAGAAAGGAATGATACCTGACAGCCAAGCCGGCTTTAGGAAAGGGAGGTCTACGATGGACAACATATTTATCTTGAACCATATAGTGCAAAGAGAGAGGGAGAAAGGTATGGCAATTAGGAAAGACAAGATTTTCGCAATAGTTGTGGATCTAAAGGCAGCATTCGACAACGTAGACAGAGGAATTTTATGGAAAACAATGGAAGAGAAAGGGGTGGAACGCAGTTTAATAAACAAGATAAAAGAAATTTACAAAGAGACGGAGGTGATAATAAGGACGAAGGATGGGTTCACAAGGTGCTTCAAGACGAAGAAAGGTGTAAGGCAGGGCTGTGTGATGAGTCCTGCCCTGTTCAATTTATACATTGCGGACATTGATAAAGCTTTATAAAAGCGTGGCATAGGAGGTGTAGAGCTAGGAGGAGTGAGAGTGTGGTCATTAGCATACGCGGATGATATGGTTTTGGTAGCGAAAAATAGAGAGGCTTTACTAGATATGATGAGCATGTTAAAAAGATTTTTAAAAAAAAGGAAACTAGAATTAAGTACAGAAAAAACTAAAGTGCTGGTATTTAATAGTAAAGGTAAAAAAGGCAAGAAGACATGGAAATGGGACGATAAAATAATAGAGGAAGTAGAAAAGTTCAAACATCTGGGATTCACGTTTAATAGGATAGGTAATTATGCCGATCATATAAAAGAACTGAATAGGAAAGGAAGGATCGCTGCAAATAGGGTCTGGGGTTTAGGAGAAAGATTATGCAAAGATGATTTTAATAGGAGATGGACGCTTTTTAAGTACCTAGTGAAAAGTGTAATGGAATACGGAGCAGAGGTATGGGGGTGGAGTGAAAAAAAGGAGTTGGAAAAAGTCATGTTGGATTATGTAAGATGGGTATTTAGACTAGATTTCTGCACACCGAGGTATGTAATATTAAGGGAACTAGGATTAGAGAAACTAAAAATTGGTTGGGGTGTAAGAGCCATGAGGTACGAGAAAAGAAGCAGAGAGAAAAAAGAAGGAAGTTTAGTAAAGGCATGTTGGGATGAAAAGGACATAATGGATAAAAAGAAAAAGGATTTATATAATTTGGAACGAGAAAGATTTTATAATAACAATGGTTGAAGCTCTGAAGTAATAAAAGAATTAAATAATGAAGGTAAATATACTAAAGGCTTAGTAAGAATACGGGAACAGGACATTCAAGGGCAAATAATAAACAGTAAAATAGCAGAGGCAAGGTATAATACAAGGTACAAAGAGATAGAGGTGAGAAACAAAACAGTTATTTATAGCTAGTTATTTATTAAAAGTAAACTTGGATAAAGTAAAAACAGGAGATGAGATTAGAGCGATGATAAAATTAAGGTGCGGCAATTTAGAGGACACAAATAAATATTGGCTGGGCGAAGAAGATACGAAATGTAGATTCTGCAAGACAGGTAGGGACAACTTAGATCATTATATAAGCGAGTACAACATCACAAGTATGTGGTTTGAGAATCTAGGTAGGAATAACAAAGAAATATTAGTGAATATATGCGATGACAAATTTAGAATGGAAAAAGGAAAGGTGTTAAATAGATTATGGAAAAGGAGAGAGGAATGCTATAAAAAAGATAGGATAAAGGAAAAGAAAAAAGAGGAAGAGATAAGTTAGGAAGGAGCGTGAGTAGGGACAGTAATGGAAACAGCTTTAGAACGGTTGTAAATAACAATGTATCGCGGCGGGTTTGTAAAGAAGAAAGATGGATGACGTGTGGATGGATGTGTGTTTTAAGTAAGAATTGTAAACCAAGTCCTTTTTCTTGGCGTATAGCTGAAATAAAGACGTATATTTGTTATGACTTACATGTCATTGTTTTTAATATTGACTCTTTAGATCAGTTCAATTTGAATTCAAATGGCAGAAGGAGCTCGCTTCTCATTCTTAATTATTTATTGAATTTTATCTACTGACTTCTCATCTTATAATTTGACGTGCAAAACTTACATTATGGTCTTTTGCGATTTCTGCATGACTACCAATTATTATTTCATTTCACCATTGACGATATACGAATATGTAAGCGTACTAAATCAATTTCATTTAATTCACTTATTAATTTATTATTTATCTATTTATTTATTTTTGTTATTTGCGCATTATCCATATTAACCATTGTCTTCTTCTTTTGTCTATTCTGCCTTTTTATAACAAGTGAACACATGCTTCGTGTGATTAAAATGTTAGAAGAGCTTGAAAATTCCAATTCAAAACAGACTATCTCTCATTATCACTATGCTAAGATGTATGAACTTGCGAAAATTGGGTCTGAAACGCAAGTAATTGTAAAAAGACAAAACGCAAGCGATCCAGTGATTTATATAGAGGCACTTGAAGATTATTATGAGAAACTGATGGAAGTTTACATCCAAACTAGCCACGGAGGTAGAGATAAAATGCTTTATTATATCAAAGAAAAATGGCAAATTACCAAATCACGCGACATATTTCTCACCTTGAGAGAAGCTGCTGCAAAACAGTCAGCAAGTGGTGGTCAGGCGTATAAAAAATGTAATTGTAAAATAGCCAAGAATCAGTGACGGACGAACAGGTGTGCCTGCTTTAAAGCAAAGATTTTGTGCAACTCTCGTTACATGAGCTCAACTTGCATTAATAAATAATAATGTATATAATAATGTATATGTGTAATTAAATGTTTTGTTTACATTCGCAATGCTATCCAATGATCATTTTCCTAACTGCCCAAAGCGTGTCAGGCCGTTAGGCTAACAGCCGGCTTTTAGCCTAAGGGGCTGAATTTACTAGGCTATTGCACTAATTCACAGTTGATTATTCTATTGGCCGGCGTTTAGCTAAGTTCCTAGTATTTTAGCTAACAGGCTGATTTTTCTAAAAGCTTACGACATATATATGTATATATATATATATATATATATATATATATATATATATATATATATATATGGGAGACCGGGGCTATGTGTCCACAGTACTGCTATCTCAAGTTTTAGGAGACAGATGTCTCTACCATTGTAACAAGTAGTTGAAAAATGCCCTACGTAAGATATTTAAATGTTGTTTGTTTTCTTGCAATGCCTCTCGCAGACGCTATATACGTTAAAAGAAAAGCGAAAACAATTAGTCACATTTTTCGACGGTCGAAAAATTTGCTGTGCGACAGTAGTTTAACTTAAATTAAAGTAAGTAATTCATAATATTATCAATTAATATATAGTTATCAGGTGTGAGAAGCGTCAAATCTTAGTTCCCCATTATCTAAAATTGGCAACATGTTAAAGACTGAAAAACGTGGTCGGGGCTATCTGTCCTATTTTTGATAGGGCAATGTGTCCACACTTCAATGACGAATTGTTCTTTTATAAATAGATAATGGTGCGTAACTACAAAAGAAAGACTTTCCTTAAGACGGATAAGGTAGACATATCCAATAAAATTATATTTAGAGCGATTAAAAGAATAAAAATTGAGCGAGAATCTTTTCGTAAAAACAGCGTTAGACTTTGGAATAAATGTTCGGGCTCTCACTCGCTACTGTAAAAAAGTAACCTACGAGCAACTACTTGATCCTGCAATTCAAGAATCGTCAGCAAATTTTTATTTTAAAAATACATGTCAAGTTAAATATATGAGTTTGTCTTAAATTATTGAGTATCTCTATTTTCTATTTCAAACGCTGCCGAGGATAAAGTAAAGGCCTTAAATAAAAAAAAGATTAAAGAATTGAGGGGACAAAAGAAACTCATCACATTGATTTTGCAACAGACTCCAAATCAGTTTGATGCCGCCGTATATAAAGAAAAGTCAGTTCTACGCAGGAAACTTGTCAAAAAATCTACACAAAGTGCCTACTACTTCTCTGACTCCAACGACTAGGCAGTTTTTTCAATATTACATATTAATAATAAATAATATTATAAAGAAGTATAAAAATTAATATAAATAATATGTTTTTTATTATGTAGACAGATAGCCCCTCGAATGTGGACAGATAGCCCCGCATATGAAGCTATCTGTCTACGCTTGAGTTGCCCACTTAAAAAATTCGCCTCTTTAAAATGTTAAAAGATCAACGATTCTAATTGTTTTTTTTTTAATAGCAAGGTTGAAAGGTTATACCATTAAAATTTTAGCCAAATATCTTTATTAGTTTTTTAGTAAACTTGAAAAAAGCGTAAAGTGTGGACACATAGCCCCGGTCTCCCCTATGTATATTTAAAAGTTATAAATATAAAAATTGCAAATATAATTAAATAAATATTTATAAATGTAACGTAGTGCATCGTCGATTTGCCAACTCGAGATTTGGCAGTCGGCGAGGCACGAGACGCGATACCCGAAATGCGTGGCATCGTGGCAACGTCGCATAGCCGGCGCGTGCCAAAGCAGCTACGTCATAGCTCAAGAGAGAAGGAGACAGCCGAAACAGCAGATCTTATGTCTGTCCTTCTCTCTTCGCTCGAAGCTTGCCGAGCGCCGGACCGGCCGGGCCGAGCGCGGCCGCTGCGGCCAGCATATCCCCTCCAGCTGGGTAGTTCGGACACGAACCATTAGCACGGACGCAAACCATGTGCAGTTAACGAGCGAAACGACGTAGTTGAGTTGCACTTTCTCAGGCGGCGCGTCGGAAAATGCGTCCCCAGTAAAAACACAGGGATGGCCTCTCTCAGCGCATGTACTTTGAAGGCACACTATGTGTCTAGTTTAAAAGATGTGGAGCTCCCCGCAGGGGGGCGGAACCTACTGCCTCCACGCATATACTTTCCACGCGAAATGAAGTGCCACATGGGTTTACAACTTTTCACCCGTGAAAAGTCCACGCCGAAGGCACCCCGCACCCCCCCTTCAGTGTGTGTGTGCGCGCGCGTGCTGTGGTTGAATAATTTTTACAAAGTGAAAACTTTAATGCTTTGTAACTTTTGAACGGATCGGACCGTCACGTTTTTCAAGGTCAAGGTTACTCAGGGTCATGACCTTGACAACATATGTCAAGGTCAAGGTTATTGGCGATTGGGGTCTTTTTGTACATAATTACCCAGTTTCCTAATACATTAATAAAATGAAACGTTTCAGCAAAATATTTTTGAATTTTAATTATTTTTCATATCGAAATCTTGAATAACTTTATAATCCAGCCAAATAATTAAAATTTGAATATCTTAAAAACTAGACATTTCCGTAACTTCGCACTAGTGGCTCTGACTACATTTAGTATACATATAAGTACTACGTACTTGTAAAATTTTATCGGACTTGAATGACTTACTACAATCAAACTAAAGGCACCTATTTATTTACAGTGATTATAACACCGGCAAAATAAAAATTCGATAAAAAAACGCATTGAATTCATATTATAAAGCACAAATTATAGCATTCAGCATGGTTCATTTTGTTTGTTGATAACTTTTTAATAAACAATTTGCATATATACATATATTTAAATAAATGCTTGGACAGGGAAAGGACGGAGTTTAACTTCCCTTCATTACCACCCAAAAAAGTATTTTAACTTAACCCAAACCTAATTTTAGTTATAAATTGAAAACAGGTTTGCGTTAGTATTTTTTCGAGATGAAGATGAAGGGAAGGGGCTTTGCAAAGCGTTTACTTAAATATGCACGTAAAATAACATAGAATTTATACTCGGTAAAGCATAAATTATAGCATTCAACATACGTTTGTACGTTTTTTAAATATGTTAACAGCTTCTTAATTAAAAATAAGTGATGGCTAAAATCTTTTACAAGTTAGTCAGATCATCTTTTACAACATATGTTAAGGTCATTAAAATCGGTGAGATCACTAAATATGCAGACCACTAATATGCAGTTTTACTAAAAAAAAGAAACAGTTAACCAAAATTTGGTAAAACAGTTTTACTAAAATTTTGTTTACATTATTTAAGGTGATGCTGGAGCCGTCTGTATAACCGACAAAATTACCATTTTCTATGTTATCGACTATATCTGTCCTTGTATAGACAAAGATATAGACAAGGATAGCACGCTACATTGCACGCACACATACGCACGATGCACACCGACATCATACTTTTATATTACGCTTCCAAATCTTGATTTGGGGGGTTTATCGATGTTTTTCTTGTTGTGCAATTCAGGGAAGCTTGTTTTCGCGTTCGTATCAATGGTATATCTCTTATATGAAACACATCTTATGATGAGCTGACAGCTCGCCGCAACTCGAGACGCCATATTAGGATAAAAGTATAGATAAGGAAATCTGTACTTCCGTAATTTTTTCTCGTTTTCTATGTAAAATCGATGTTTCCCTGAATCATTGATGTATGTATTGCAATTCTGGAAAAGGAATTTTAATTCTGTCAAATTAATACGACGCTACGTGACGGTAAAAAATGCCGGTAAAACAGACGACTCCAGCATCACCTTAAATTAAACTTAAAAATGACTTCTTTTCCTCTACGATTTAGAAGATTAGAATTTTAATTTTCGGAAATTATATATTTGTCGCTTGTGATATTAATTCTCTCGAATCATTATGCTACAGACTGTGGATCAAATATTAGTAGTTTAAATTACGGTATAATAACCAGTCCGAATTTCCCGAACAAATATGATGGTCCGGCAAGAAATTTAACTACCAAAACTTGCAACTGGTTCATAAGGGTTCGGCCGAATCAACGGATACTTTTAAACTTTGAGCTCTTCTCTGTAGAAGGTCATCAATTAGGTAATATATGGATTTATTACGAATTAGTTATATGTATATATAATTCTTAATTAATTATACTATAAAAGAAAGAATGGTAATATGGAACCTCATTTTGTTTTTGAACGAATTCTTGTGAGTTATGTATAAGCTCAATTTTTTCATTCCTGGTATACTTAGGTTCTTTATTCTATTTTTAATTTTGAATTCACAGTTTTCCGCTTACAAGAAAATATAAAGATTATCGAAAGTTGTACAGTTGAGTCATAAGTCCCCAAACAGCACATGTAGATACTGAGAACGTTCAAAGGATATCGCAGCGGTATATTGCGTATATTCTCAAAACATTCGAGATACGTACTACAATTTACTGCGGACATACTGAGAAGATATCTGTGTCCGCCTTTTTCCAGTTTATAGTATATACTGAGAATATTTTGCAGTAAATACCAAGAACATCACAAGTACCAATATAGAACCAAGGATAGAATATGCACGGTATACTAGGTGCGCAACTAAGTTTCCGGGTTTCACACATAGATGGCACCAATAACACATGTACTCGACTTACATGTCTGAAGTTGTCTGAAGTTATAGCTTGGACATCTGTTAACAATAACCAGTCGTTATATAAAAACATATCGCAACGCAAAAATATTTTTTCTAACAACGGAGATGTCGAGTTTTGTGCCAAATAAACAGCATTTGCGGGAAGCTTTGCTTTTCTGCTTTAACTTGAAAAAAAATGCAGCTGAAGCACGTCGTTTGCTTGAGGAGGCCTACGGCGAACATGCACCATCGAAAACTACCTGTGAAGATTGGTTTAAACGCTTCAGAAGTGGCGATTTCGACACTGAGGACAAGGAGCGCTTTGGTGGGACCAGAATTGAATCGTGTACTATGAGCTGCTGAAACCGGGCAAAACTGTCAATGGGCATCGCTACCGACAACAACTGATCAATTTAAACCATACATTGCTCGAAAAACGGCCAGAATGGGACACGAGACACGAACGAGTGATATTGCAGCACGACAACGCTCCGTGCCATCGCAGTTCCATCGTCCAGGACACCATCAAAACGCTGAAATGGGATCTGCTACCGCACCCGCCGTATTCGCCAGACCTGGCGCCTTCCGATTATCACTTGTTCCGGTCGATGACGCATGGCTTGGCTGGGCTACACTTGACCAATTTCGAAGAAGTGCAAAATTGGTTGGATGAATGGTTTTGGTCCAAAGACGCGTCGTTTTATTGTCGCGGTATTCATGTATTGCCAGAGAGATGGCGAAAATGTATAGCTAGCGAGGGACGATACTTTGAATAAACCATTTTTTGTATTTCTCTTGAAATTTTCCATTTTTTATTGATCAAAAAAACCCGGAAACTTAGTTGCGCACCTAGTATATACTTATTATGTTAGATTAAATTAATAAAATTATGTTCGTTACCTTCTGCACTGTGCTACGTGAGATATAAGGATCACTTAAGGCGATTTAAGCTGATCCGCAGCGAACAATATTAAGGTTTAAGCATTTTGCAGCATCTCGCAGGCTCGCCTCTTATATTGAATCTTTCATATTTTGAGATATTTTGAGAAACTTTTTTGAGATATTTGCTTGCGTCGATTAAAATGACTCACTCTATATTCTGACAAATATACGAGAATTTACGAAAAATAATATACCTACTACTGTAAGATATTACAAGTACGTCCCGAGAATTTACGAAAAATAATATACTACTGTGAGATATTACAAGTACGTCCTGAGAATTTATGAGAAATAATATACTACTAGAGATGTTATACATGGAGAGAATTTTTTGTTATATTTTATCCTTAAATTCACTACAAACTTGGGACAACTTGGCAACCAAGGAATTTTTAAAATATACAAAAGACATTTTACAAACAACGTGGTAAAAATTACCAAGCAGATTGGTAAATTTTGAAAAATAATTGAAATTTCCTAGATATATTTTAGTAAAATTAATCCAACATATTTTATATTTGAATGTAATAGATATTAATATTTTTTATAATGGTGGATATTAATGAAAATAGCTCGCATAAAATTCTTGGTGGTACATGTTGCCCCACAACTACCATGATTTCAGGGTAAATTTTAAGAGAAAATTCTCTCCGTGTAGAAATGTTCGAAGTATATTATCGGTACGCATATTTACAGTACGAGTATAGAACATTCGAATGATATCATGTGCTGTATGGGTTGTAATGATGCACCCCGCAAATGCATCGAACTCCCGGCCATCACCAGCCGGATGCCGCCCGACCGACCATCCGTCGGGCGAAGACAAGGCGCGGTGCGCCACATTTTTAATTGCTCATAAGATCGTGTGCGCGAGCAATTAGCGGCTTGCGGCACCGATATCCCCTCAGAGCTCCGACAAGCGCCAACAGAAGCCGATCTTCGCCGAGTGCGAGAGCGCGGCCGAAAGCCGTGATTCCGCACCGCTCCGCCCGGCGTGCGGCTCGCACGAAGATCGGCTACCCCTACCGAATCTATCGCTTCGGGGGGGGGGGTATAAAATATTGGTGCCGCGGCGAGAAAATCACTTCTTCTCGATCTCTCCGATCCGCTGATCCCGAAAGAAGCAACCTTCCGACTCCCAGAGCGGCAAAGAAAGCGGGGTCCAGTGATCTGGGCCTCGTTCCAAGTGGTCTTGGGCGCTGCTCGAACTCCGTCACACTACCAATTTTCGATTGCAACAGCGAAACAGCGGGGTCAAGGCAACTTGGTCTCAGACAAGCAGTCTTGTCGCCGAAGCACCGAGAATTCCCAGAATCGACCGGCCGGCTAGCCTCAACCTGACCGGCCGTTCTATTTCACCGGATTTTCCCGCCTGCGACTCGCGTTTTCGCCCGGAAAATCCGCGTATCGATTTCACCACGTGTAATCATTGTACATAGTCCGCGTCTCTAATTTCTTGCGTACCGCCTAGATCGCTTATAAATTTCGCGTTTCGTTTCTCCGTATGCGCCCGTATAGATCGCTTGTAAATTTTGCGTTCTGTTTCTCCGTGTGCGTCCGTATAGATTGCTTGTAAATATTGCGTTCCGTTCGTGTAATTCCAGCGTTAAACCCTGGTCGTAAGAAAGCCGCGTAACTCACATTTGTAATTCCAGCGACCGCGCCCGCGTAAATCTGTATAAAGTCCGCGCCACCATAATACGTCATAGCGAGCGCCACGGCGCCGCGGCGCCTGACCGCTAGATTAAATCTGCGTTATTAAACCATCCGCTGTATTACTTTGATTACTTAATAAACTTTGTGTGAATTAAAATCTGGTTACTGCCTCTGGGCCTTTCAATCGAACCCCTGGTCCGGCGAGCTAGTCCGGGTTCGATTATTCTTAAAGCGGCAGGTCGTTATATGGCGCCCGAACAGGGACCGTTCTGATCCGAGAGACAGTAACCAAGACACACCATGCCGAAATCGTGGATATACAATCTATTGAAAAATCAGCTATCGCCGAGCTCGAAATACTAGGACTAGCCACCGACGACTCGGCCGACGATTTACGCCGCCGCTTGAGTACCTACGTAACCGAGCACCCAGAAACGGTGCATCCCGCCGCCGCGGGGAGTAGCGAATCGAAAGCCGCGCCCGCGATCACCATAAACCCGGCGGAAGCCCCTCGCGTGCCTACGATAACCGCCCGCCCACCGACACCGACGGCGACACCCCACGAAGCTTTCTATACGGCAGAAAGCGAGCGCCCGAGCGACACCCCCGCCAAAGTCATGAATCAGATACGGAAATCGGGATGTCATTTCGACGGTAGGGACCCCGTAGCCTTCCTTGAGCGGCTAGAGAAATTGAAAGATGCATACCAATATTTCGGGGCGCAATTACTGATGGGGCTATCGGAATTGTTTAAAGGCGACGCCCTCCTCTGGTGCCGGAACAATCGACACAACTGGCAGGGATGGGAGGATTTCTGTGCGGACTTCCGCGAGTACTATCTTCCGCGCCGTTACCGCGCCCAATTAGTCCGCAAGATCCAAACGCGCCTACAGAAACCGGACGAACCCTACCAAAAATTCGCGATGGACGTAATCACGATGATGTGGCGGGCAACCGGGTTTACGGAAGAGGATCCCGAGTAGAAATTTTATCAGGCAGCCTGATGTCAGACGAGGTTCAGACGAGGACCTCATTCGGACCTCGTCTGACATCAGGTATGCCTGATACAATTTCTACTCGGGATCAAGTCGAAGCGCTTTATAATAATATGCATCCGCGCTATCAAATGTATGTACGACGAGACACCGTGGCCCGAGATATTCTGTGCCTGGCGGAGGAATTCGAGCACATCAAGGAACAGACTGGAGTCCGGCAAGCCGCGACCGCCGCCGCGGCATACGACCGCAATGAATGCTGCTGGCGGTGCAAGCAACGAGGATACACGCGATTTGACTGCCGACGGCCGCCTCGTCGATTTTGTTCGCAGTGCGGCAGGGACGGCGTATTTACGAAAGATTGCCACCCACCACCGGGAAATGCCGCTCGGGCCGGGGAAAAAGCGGCCGTCCCCCAGTCCTTCGAATAAATTATAAATCACGTCCGCACCTGACCGTATTAGTGTCGAAACAGCCGTTTGACGCCTTTTTGGATATCGGCTCCAAAGCCTCGTTTATAAACGCGCAGACCGCCAATAAGATATCACTGGATTACCCGATACAGCCAGTTAACGGCCAGGTGCATCTCGCCGACGCACAGTGGGACATTTTGACGATCTAGGCGCTCAAAAGTCCAAAAATAAACTTTTTTTTAAAACATTTAGCGCTATAACAAATGTTATTATTAAGGTTCAACATTTGCAAAAACAAATTTCTTTACGCTTTATGACGCCTACAGCGGATATGAGAGAGGTTCAAACTGTTCACTATCGAGCGAGTGAACCGGATGCTCGGCGCGTCATAAGTATCACTTGCTTTTATTCGCCGATTTTAAGCAAACAGCTGTGATCATAATTATTACACCTGACGCCATGTATACTCCATGATTAAAGGTAACTAAACATATATATACAGTTTTGTTTTAGTAATCCTGATGGTTCGTTTTTTATAGATCAAGATACAGTTCAGAAAATGAAAAATTGATATATATCTTGCCTAAATGTAAATTTTTATATTGTTATAGCACAAAATAGCGGATTGATCTTTTCATAGATCGAAAGTAGAAGTATTTAGGTCTTCAAAACATTAAAGACATTTTGCGATTTTTTGCGATCTTTCAAATAGTGCGTGTTTTGTAAATGTATGTGCTTACGATCTGGCAGGCGCGCGCCGAGGCGCACCGTGTAGACTTTTACTTTGTTATACCATAAAATAACGGATTGATTTTTCATATATCGAAAGTATGTAGAAGTATTTAAGTTTTCAAAACATTAAATTTTACGTTATGGCTGAACTAGCTGGAGCTGTACTGCTGCTGTACGGACAGCTCTGTCGCGGAGTGCGACTTAACGATATTAGTACCGTGATCGGTGTTTCGATGTCTTCAACTATTTCGTCGTATCTATGTTATAATTGTAGGGCCCGGATGTTCGGTCGAACTTTCCGTAAAGATATTGTGAAAAATATCGTGTGCACCTCGGGGCGAAAGCTTTTTCAGACTCGTGTGATTTGCCGCCCTGCCTCGCCTTCGCGCTTCGGCTCAGGCGGCAAACTTCACACTCGTCTGAAAAACGCTACTTTCTCATTCAAAAACGTTTTCTAGTATCATTCCACGTCAGCTTGAACGAAAAAAAATACAAACTGGAGTAGATATTTTGTTTCAGATTTTTGAGCGCCTAGATCGTCAAAATGTCCCACTGTGCGACGGGTCAAGCACCTCCATCATGGGCCTGATAACGTTTCCCGTCACCGTGCAAGGACGAATGTTTTGGCATCGCTTTCAAATCATGCCTACGCTCGATTACGATATGCTGATAGGCGTGGATTTATGGGCTAAAATAGATTTCGCGATACCGCCTCCGCCTCCGCCAAGCGCAGAAACACAGACCGCCGCCGTAGAACTCGCGCCCGAGGAGGACGCGATGTCAGAAGAAGAGCGCCTCCGGCAATTCCTGGCTATCGAAGTTTGAGACAGTTCGGGGCCCCACCGATCGCGGGCAACACATCATACGCGTAAAAACGGATAGACCGATCAAACAAAGATACCGGCCACAAAACCCGGCAATGCAGGCGATTATCGACGCAGAAGTCCAAAAAATGTTAAAGGCGTCATAGAACCGCATAGTGCCTGTAACTAGCCGATCGTCATCGTACGAAAAAAGGACGGCAAACCGCGGTTCTGCATCGATTTTCGCCTAGTAAATGACGTAACCGAGAAGGACGCGTATCCGCTGCCCCAGACCACCGTGACGGTAGACAAATTGCGGAGGGCCCGGTAACTGACGACGCACAGTGGGATGAGTACGCCATTTTTTTTTCAATATTCAATATCTAGAAAATAAGCAACTATAATAAAAAATATGTAAGAAGCAAAGTTGTAGGGCTTCTAAAAATGTATCTAAAAAACACCTTTTTAAACCATTTGTTACAAGTCCATATAATAACGTAATAATAACAGCAAAAATGCCGGGTTCGACCATGACACCTTGGATCTGTTCCTTTTAGCTGCACTGACTGAACTAGTGTACACTGGTGTAGCTGCACTGACTGAACTGGTGTACACTGGTGCAATAAGCTAGAGTGAGACAAGTAAAATATTTTATTTCACTCGAATTAACCAGTGTCCACTAGTTCAGCCAGTGCAGCTAAAAGAAATAGATCTTTTATTAATATGAGATTTAGATATCATCACTATAAAATACAAACCTGTAAGATAAGATGTTTTATCCGAAAAATTATACACACCACAATACAAATATATTTATCTATTTTATATCTATTTATATAAACGTTGTGCATTAAACCGTATGGCATTTTATGGCAAAATTATCGCCTGATAACACAGGCACACAAAATAAAAAAGTGGTCTGTTCTTTTGACCAGACCCACCTATCTTTATGTATTTTGACGCGCTGAATCCGAATCTGAAGTCCGTTTAGCCCAAACACCCTCAAAATTTCGAGTAAATCGCAAAAAGTAGCTAAAAATGGCGAAAAATCACGTTAACGAGTGCGAGAAAATTCGGAAAAATTTTTTCTGACCTGGATCAAGTGTGTTTCTTTTGTATTTTGACGCGCTGAATCCGAATCTGAAGTCCGTTTAGCCCAAACACCCTCAAAATTTCGAGTAAATCGCAAAAAGTAGCTAAAAATGGCGAAAAATCACGTTAACGAGTGCGAGAAAATTCGGAAAAATTTTTTCTGACCTGGATCAAGTGTGTTTTTTTGTATTTTGACGCGCTGAATCGGAATCTGAAGTCCGTTTAGCCCAAACACCCTCAAAATTTCGAGTAAATCGCAAAAAATAGCTAAAAATTGCGAAAAATCACGTTAACGAGTGCGAGAAAATTCGGAAAAATTTCTTCTGACCTGGATCAAGTGTGTTTCTTTTGTATTTTAATGCGCTGATTCCGAATCTGAAGTCTGTTGAGCTCCATTATTAAAAAAATTTGGCAAAATCACAAATTAAAAAAAAATGAAAATCGTGAATAGTAAAAATCCAGAAAAAAAATGTCATGGATATGAATTACTTCAGAACAAATTGTACGGAATCAGGTTTACTTTGATGTTCTTCTTATACTGTTTTTCTTTTGTAGCGAACTCTTTTCTCTTTGAATGACCTATGCAGTGGGTTTCTCTTTCTCTTCTTCCCATTCTGATTCGTTTCTCTCTTTAGTGTCCAACAGTAATCTGCCATCATGTTGATATCCCATCTTCCTTGGTATCGCAATTCCATTTCACGTATATCTTGATGGAATCGTTCTCCTTGTTCTTCACTGTAGTCTCCAAGGTTTTCAGGAAAGTAGTTAAGATGAAAATGTAGGAAGTGCAATTTGAGATTCATCAAGCAACCTAACTTTTTAAAATTTTTCAACAACTCTTTAACCAAAATCTGGTAATCCTCACTCCTCTCATAACGGGAATACATATGCATCTATTCCAATAGGTCACTCAACGAAGCTCAAAGAGACTTACGAGAATTTGCAGATAGTATTGGAGAAAATAAAGTATTTGGAACATCAATGGAAAGTTTGCGGTGATCTGAAAATTTTAACTATGATCCTAGGCCAACAATCAGGTTTCACAAAAAATCCCTGCTTCTTATGTTTATGGGATAGTAGGGACAGGATAAATCACTATATTCAGAAAGAATGGCCAAAGAGAACGGAGTTTCATCCAGGATCAAGGAACATAACGCAGACCATTGATTGATCCTTCGAAAATTCTGCTACCACCTCTTCATATCAAGCTTGGTCTCATGAAGCAGTTTGTCAAAGCTTTGAATAAAGATAGTGACTGTTTTCAATACTTAGGAAAGAAGTTTCCCGCGATAAGTGATGCGAAATTGAAAGAGGGTATCATTGATGGTCCTCAAATTCGAACTCTTTTTCGAGACGAAAATTTCATTACACAGATGAATGACACTGAAAAAGCAGCGTGGCAAAGTTTCAGGAATGTATCTCAGAACTTTTTAGGAAATGAGAGGAGTGAGGATTACCAGATTTTGGTTGAAGAGTTGTTGAAAAATTTTAAAAAGTTATGTTGCTTGATGAATCTCAAATTGCACTTCCTACATTCTCATCTTAACTACTTTCCTGAAAACCTTGAAGACTACAGTGAAGAACAAGGAGAACGATTCCATCAAGATATACGTGAAATGGAATTTCGATACCAAGGAAGATGGGATATCAACATGATGGCAGATTACTGTTGGACACTAAAGAGAGAAACGAATCAGAATGGGAAGAAGAGAAAGAGAAACCCACTGCATAGGTCATTCGAAGAGAAAAGAGTTCGCTACAAAAGAAAAACAGTATAAGAAGAACATCAAAGTAAACCTGATTCCGTACAATTTGTTCTGAAGTAATTCATATCCATGACATTTTTTTCTGGATTTTTACTATTCACGATTTTCATTTTTTTTTAATTTGTGATTTTGCCAAATTTTTTTAGTAATGGAGCTCAACAGACTTCAGATTCGGAATCAGCGCATTAAAATACAAAAGAAACACACTTGATCCAGGTCAGAAGAAATTTTTTCGAATTTTCTCGCACTCGTTAACGTGATTTTTCGCAATTTTTAGCTATTTTTTGCGATTTACTCGAAATTTTGAGGGTATTTGGGCTAAACGGACTTCAGATTCGGATTCAGCGCGTCAAAATACAAAAAAAAACACACTTGATCCAGGTCAGAAAAAATTTTTCCGAATTTTCTCGCACTCGTTAACGTGATTTTTCGTCATTTTTAGCTACTTTTTGCGATTTACTCGAAATTTTGAGGGTGTTTGGGCTAAACGGACTTCAGATTCGGATTCAGCGCGTCAAAATACAAAAGAAACACACTTGATCCAGGTCAGAAAAAATTTTTCCGAATTTTCTCGCACTCGTTAACGTGATTTTTCGCCATTTTTAGCTACTTTTTGCGATTTACTCAAAATTTTGAGGGTGTTTGGGCTAAACGGATTTCAGATTCGGATTCAGCGCGTCAAAATACAAAAGAAACACACTTGATCCAGGTCAGAAAAAATTTTTCCGAATTTTCTCGCACTCGTTAACGTGATTTTTCGCCATTTTTAGCTATTTTTTGCGATTTACTCGAAATTTTGAGGGTGTTTGGGCTAAACGGACTTCAGATTCGGATTCAGCGCGTCAAAATACAAAAAAAAACACACTTGATCAAGGTCAGAAAAAATTTTTCCGAATTTTCTCGCACTCGTTAACGTGATTTTTCGCCATTTTTAGCTACTTTTTGCGATTTACTCGAAATTTTGAGGGTGTTTGGGCTAAACGGACTTCAGATTCGGATTCAGCGCGTCAAAATACAAAAAAAACACACTTGATCCAGGTCAGAAAAAATTTTTCCGAATTTTTTCGCATTTGTTAACGTGATTTTTCGCCATTTTTAGCTACTTTTTGCGATTTACTCAAAATTTTGAGGGTGTTTGGGCTAAACAGACTTCAGATTCGGATTCAGCGCGTCAAAATACAAAAGAAACACACTTGATCCAGGTCAGAAAAAATTTTTCCGAATTTTCTCGCACTCGTTAACGTGATTTTTCGCCATTTTTAGCTATTTTTTGCGATTTACTCGAAATTTTGAGGGTGTTTGGGCTAAACGGACTTCAGATTCGGATTCAGCGCGTCAAAATACATAAAGATAGGTGGGTCTGGTCAAAAGAACAGACCACTTTTTTTATTTTGTGTGTTTGTGTAATTAATCTACAATGTGTACTCTTCCGAAATTATTCGATTTCAAGTGGTTCTAGTAGGTTCCAAAGACTGCACGTTAATTTAAATGTTAAAAATTGATCCAAACAGAGTTTCGAAGAGATATTGTTTAAATTATTGTTCAGTAAGGTAAACAAATTTTAATTGTGTATCTCACATATTTAATAATAGTACTTTTTATAAGAATAGAGTTTCTTAGATTGTGTACTGT
The DNA here is from genome assembly GCF_030848795.1 of Temnothorax nylanderi. Lineage (NCBI taxonomy): Eukaryota > Metazoa > Arthropoda > Insecta > Hymenoptera > Formicidae > Temnothorax > Temnothorax nylanderi. The sequence goes on from NW_027249433.1 coordinate 174,303, forward strand.
TTAGTTGTATTTTTCCTTGAAATATTTAGCAACAAAACAGAGATATGTCATACACACAAAAAGTTTGATAATACGTTCATGTTCACGTTTCTGGACAAGTACGAAATAAACGCGCTTATATTATTTCGGACCATAATATGAAGATTCAGTTTATATATAAGTTAGGAAATATATTCATTTCTTTTTATTGTATTAGTCGCAATTTCGAAATTTGGAAGCCTTCGTCCCACTGTGCGACGCTCGACTTGAAAAACGGCTACTGGCAGGTGCCACTCGTGCCGGAAAGCCGAACCGTGACCGCTTTTACCGTCCCCGGCAAAGGGCTGATGCAATTTAAGGTGATGCCGTTCGGATTGCATTCAGCGTCGGCCACGTTCCAACGGTGCTCAACACCATATTAGGCCCCGAATTGGAATCGCACGTGTTTATGTACCTCGATGATGTAGTTATCAGCAGTGAAACGTTCGAGGAACATTTGCGTATTCTACGAGAGGTTTTCCGCCGGCTCCGCGAGGCAAACCCCCGCATTAACCTCGAAAAATGCAGATTTTGTGCCAACCAAATTAAATATTTCGGCCACATAGTCGATCGCGACGGAATTCGGACCGATCCCGAAAAAGTTAGCTCCGTCGCTAACTGGCCTGAGTAGTTATAGTAAGGGCGTTTCACCCCGGGGGCAATGAGAGGGGTTGAGGGAGGGGGGGTATCGGATTTCGTGGGGGGGAGGGTGAGGGGAAGGGGGAGGGGGCGGAATATCGTGTTACACAAGGGTATCGGATTTCGCGGGGGGTGAGGGGGAGGGGGAGGGGGCGTGGTATCGGGTTACACAAGGATATCGGATTACGCCGGGATGACTCACCGGGATGACTCATATCCGGGATGACTCACCGGGATGACTCACCGGGATGACTCATATCCGGGATGACTCACCGGGATGACTCACCGGGATGACTCACCCGCGCCGCGGGGTCCGCGTTTGCGGTCGCGCCGCGGGGTCCGCGCGGGGGGGTCCGCGTGGGGGTCCGCGGGGTCCGCGTGGGGGGTCCGCGTGGGGTGCGCGTCGCGCCGCAGGGTACGTTTGCAACGACGCCGCTAGGCGGCGCACAATGGGTAAGACTAACTCGATAGCGCCCTGCGTAGGAGCGTGTTTTGTCGATAACGCGTCGAACCTGTCGGAACATGTTCGTCGTAAACAACATTTTTCTAGGAAAAGGGGGTGTTATCGCGTAGACTAAACAATCTATCTACGCAGTACGTAAAACAATCTACGCAGTACGCGAGACAAAGGAAGAAATGACGTCATTGGGACGATGATCGACCCGATAACGCGTCGAACCTGTCGGAACATGTTCGTCGTAAACAACATTTTTCTAGGAAAAGGGGGTGTTATCGCGTAGACTAAACAATCTATTTACGCAGTACGCGAGACAAAGGAAAAGATCTTTCAAAAATCAGTCGGAGCGAGAGAGAGGGCAAAGGGTATATAACGAGGAATGAAGCGCGTCGAGCCGCAGTAGTATGATTTGAGAGCGATACATCGGTCGAAAAGTATTGCAGTTTATTTTATGATCGAACATTATCACGTGTACGTTGCTCTGTAAGAGAGACTCTGTGGAGCAATATAATAAAAGAACTGGTGCGAAAGTGATCAAACATGGATCAATTCAAGCAAACCGAACGTGATCTATTGGAGCTGTCCGACCAAGTAGCTACCTTGGGTGAATTTTTCACATGGGCGCTGCAATGCGCGGAATTCGTCGAGCAGCTCGAGACACGCAGCACTGCCAAACGTCCGCGGCTCTCGATCGGGCGGAGGCAAAAGTTAGTTGCCAGAATCGCGCGACTCGAGGGTGCGAAGACGCGATTGGAAAGACAATTTATCCGTAGCGGTGGCGATTATGCGAACACCGGTAACAGTGGCGACACGCGCGCGGCAGAACTCGTATGGCGAGAAATCGATGTCGCGTTCGAATCGCGGATAATGACCGGCGCGGTAATTAATACAGACCATATAGATCCGCGACAGTTTTTGGAAGACGCCTGCAGCGTAGTGTGCAAGCGAGTGCGAGACGTTATAAAAACACATAACTGTGACAAAGTGAACACCGCGTTCAACGGGGAGTTTGTGGCAGGTGATAAACGTGCCAATAAGAGTATAACTACAAATAACAAAGAACTCTGTCGTACATCGCACTTGCGCGAGTGGTACGAGCGGCAAGTTATCGAGCCCACATTAGCGTCCCTCGAGGAGTTCCAGGAACGCGACAGTGGGTGGGCGTTGACGCGAATCCTCAATTTGACGGTGAACGTCAACAGGTACAATCCTTTGCGCACGGGGTGTCACCTGAAATTGCCTCAAAACATTAAATTGAAGAACGTGGTAATCAATGTGCGATCAATGGACAATGCGTGTTTTGCGTGGTCAGTGGTCGCCGCCTTACATCCAGCTGAAAGACATTTAGAACGGGAATCTTCATACCCGCATTATTCAACGGTACTGAATTTACGAGACATTGTGTTCCCAATGACGTTGAGTCAGATTAAACAGTTTGAACGACTCAACGACGTGTCGATCAACGTGTATATCATCGAGGGACAGAAGACATCGAACGTTCTTCCAATACGGCTTACCGACCGCACGAGTGACAAACACGTGAATCTGCTGTACGTGCAGGATCCACAGGACAACAATGTCGGGCATTTCGCGTGGATTAAACATCTATCCCGCCTCGTGAGCTCACAATTGAGCAAGCACCATGGCTAGAAGTACATTTGTGATCGGTAAGTGTCTATACTTCTTTTAATAATAATAATATAGAATATTTTATATTTTGTGTATAAAAAAATTTATAATATTTGTGTTTCTTTTTTGCAGATGTCTACATTATTTTTTCTCTGGCGACAAGTTGCAGTCTCACACTGTGGACTGCCGAGAGGTAAACGACTGCGCTATCAGACTGCCGAGCGAGGACAACAAGTGGCTGAGCTTCAAGAACCACAGCAGGAAAGTACGACTTCCCTTCGTGGTGTATGCCGATCTGGAGTGCGTGCTGAAGAAAACAACCGGAGACGGAACACACGTCATACGCCTATCAACATCATCGGGTATGTAGTATAGGATACTACGTACAGTGCTCGTACGACGACTCGTTATCGGTATATCGATTTCGTCGCGATAATGACTGCGTCGCGTGGTTCGCCGAGGAACTCAAAGGATTGGCGCATCGCGTAAAAAACATCTTGTCAGACAATGTGTGCATGGTAGAGCTAACGCGAGACGAACGGGAGACATTTCACAGCGCGGCGCAATGTCACATTTGCGAAAAACCGTTCGCGCCGGATGATAATCGTGTACGCGATCATTGCCACCTGACCGGGCGTTATAGAGGTCCAGCACATTCGACGTGCAATCTGAATTATAAGGATTCTCACTTTATTCCAGTCATTTTTCACAATCTATCGGGCTATGACGCACACTTTATTATCAAGGAGATAGCTGCCGCGTTCGAAGGCTCGATCGATGTACTGCCTATAACAAAGGAAAAGTACATCTCATTCACGAAGCACGTGAAAAACACAGCCGAAAGATCAGATTCGCGGAGCGATATAAAATTAAGATTCATCGACTCATACAAATTTCTGAGCGCGAGTCTCGCAAAATTGGCATCCTTCCTCGATAAAGATAAATTAAAAATTATACGTTCCAAATTTTCCGCGTTATCCAACGACAATTTTGAATTATTGACGCGAAAAGGTGTCTTTCCATACGAATACGTGGACAGCGTCGAAAAGCTGGAGGATACGTGTTTACCGCCGCGCGATTCATTTTACAGTTCCTTGACCGGTGAAACCGTATCCGAGAGCGGTGGGACGGACGATACGGCGCGGAGGCAATGATCGCGCGACCGAATTTCCACAGCAGGAGCGTGTTTTCGGAAAATCTGGTAGCCGTCAAACTGCGCAAACTCGAGGTGAAATTCGACAAACCGATCTACGACGGCATGTGCATCCTCGACCTGTCGAAGGTGTGCCTATACGAATTTCACCACGAGTACATGTCTCCCCTGTACCGCGACTTGTGTAGAATCATGTATACCGACACGGACAGTGAATTTATCATATCGAGTGCGACGACGCGTATGAGAACATGAAACGTGATATAGTCAGGTTCGACACGAGTGATTACGCGGTAGATAACGCTTATGGTATGCCTCTCGTGAATAAAAAAGTGCCGGGCCTGATGAAGGACGAAAACAACGGCGCGATCATGACCGAATTCGTTGGACTTAGGGCGAAAATGTACGCCTTGCGAGTCGATGGCAAAAAAGACTGTAAAAAAGCTAAAGGTGTCAAAAGCAACGTCATCGCGCGCACCATCACGTTCGACAACTACACGCGGTGTCTGAACGATGAGATCGAAATGACTCGACCGCAGTCGTGCATAAGATCGAAAATGCACGAAGTGTACACTATCAGCGAGACGAAAATCGCTCTGAGTCCGTACGTCAATAAGCGATATATCGTGCCGGATTCGACCGATACGTTGCCGTGGGGACATTACCGAATATAACGTAATGTATGTACGTATGTAATGTATGTAATATATAATGTATGCAATGTATGCAATGTATGTAGTATATGCACGTATGTAATGTATGCAATATATGTAATATAATGTATGCAATGTATGTACATATGTATGTATGTATGTATGTATGTATGTATGTATGTATGTATGTACGTATGTATGTATGTATGTATGTATGTATGTACGTATGTACGTATGTACGTATGTACGTATGTACGTATGTACGTATGTACGTATGTACGTATGTACGTATGTACGTATGTACGTATGTACGTATGTACGTATGTACGTATGTACGTATGTACGTATGTACGTATGTACGTATGTACGTATGTACGTATGTACGTATGTACGTATGTACGTATGTACGTATGTACGTATGTACACTCGCGGACAGAAAGGTTGTCCGACTTATACACCCGTATTCATACTATGAATACGGCTCAAAGTCGGACAACCTTTCGGACAACCTTTCTGTCCGCGAGCATACGTATGTACGTATGTACGTATGTACGTATGTACGTATGTACGTATGTACGTATGTACGTATGTACGTATGTACGTATGTACGTATGTACGTATGTACGTATGTAGTATGTATGTATGTAGTATGTATGTATGTATGTATGTATGTATGTATGTATGTATGTATGTTATGTATGTACAATGTAGGTACAATAGATGAAGGAATATTAATAAAGATAGTCTACATATGCGTATTTAATATTTTTTATATATACTTTATATGTAATACATATTTCAAACACTTTACATGGATCATTTTTATATTAAGAATAAAATACAGTTTGCACGAATTAAATGACATTGTCCTTGTGTATCCACGAGTTGTGCGATCCATCGAATTCCAGCCATTTCACGTAAACCTCGTCGCCCCTTCTGCGCAGTACTTTCTCCACAAGATACACGTCAGGATAAGTCGCGCGATGCAACTCGTGCTCGTAGAACGCTCCAGCGACGGATTTCCACGATAGTCCTCGACTAGATAGGTTACGGGATTGGTATGCTGCACTCTAACAATCTTAAACACCTCGGTGGTCCAATTCGGCGTGTAACCCTTCTCGAAAATTGTCTTGTATTTGCTGACGCGTACCGAGTCGCCCGTTTTGAACTTTGCCGGGCCCGCGATCTTTATCGCGCTGTACACCGTAGCCAAGAGTCTTTCGGCGATCGCGGGGGTAACGTCGACGGGTCGCATGCCGGTCGTTCGATGCTTGCGCGCGTTGTAATCCGACACGAGTCGCGGCAAGGCGTCGACCCACTTGTAATTTCCATTGAGCGTAAACATCTTCCACATGTTGTTTTTTAACGTGCGATTGAATCGCTCGACGACCGATGCCTTCATCACCGAATACGTGGAATAATGATTGATGTCGTGTTTTCTCATGAGACGTTGCACGTCGGTGTTGTAAAATTCCTTCCCCATGTCGGTTTGTAGGTTACTAGGGCACCTCCCGCTATCTCGAATTATCTCAGCGATAGCGTCGGCTGTCTCGCTGCCGCCTTTACCCTTGAGCGGCACGGCCCACGCGTACTTGCTCAACACATCGATGACGGTGAGTATGTAGTGGTAGCCTACGTTGAAACGCGAGTACGGACGCATCTCGACGATATCAGCCTGCCGCAGGTCGTCGTACCCTCGCACTATGACATGTCTGCGGGGAAAATTTCTTCTCGCCGGTGCGTGCAATTCGTCCACCAACCGTCGCTTTTCGATATTTTTATCAACATCGGTCGATTTTAACTGTCTCATGTTTCGTTAGCGTTTCGTTGGCTGTTCGTCATCGTCCTTTAGCTGTACGTAGCCGTTTCTGTTTATGTTTCTGCGTCGTTCGTCGCTGTTTCTGAACCGCTCAGAAACGATTTCGAGCCGTTCTTGAACCGTTCGACGGCCGTCCGACAACCGTTCTCGAACCGTTCGTTGTCGTTCGTCGTCGTCGTTACTTAACCGTTTCTTGTCACTCATCGTCGTCGTCGTCGTCGACGTTCTTTAGCCGTTTGTAGCCCTTCCTGTCACCGCGTAGTTCGCAGCTGTTTCTAAACCGCTCGTAATCGTTTCTGAGCTGTTTTTGAACCGTTCGACAACCGTCCGACAACCGTTCTTGAACCGTTCGACAGCCGTCCGACAACCGTTCTCGAATCGTTCGTTGCTGTTCGTCGCCGTCGTTAATTAACCGTTGCCTCTCTTCACTTGTCGCCGTTCGATAGTCGTTTCTGCTGAACCGTTTCTTGTCACTCATCGTCGTTCGCGAGTCGTTCACGAGTCGTTTCTTAACCATTCGCGAGTCGTTTCTAATTGTAACGCTCGCACGTCCTTCTCGAACGCGGTAAGCTTCTCGTCTGACTCTTTCCGTTGATCTCGCAAACTTTTAACGCACTGATCCACGATAGTTTGTTAACCGCGTCACCGTCAGTCTCAGGTTGCGCTACGCGACGAATCTTTCGCGACCTTGCGTCAAAGTCCGTGGCGGTGCGACACAGAGCGTTGTCGCGCACGAAATTTCTCACTAATCCGCTCCACCGATGGTACGAAATGGCATTCGTCGCGTCTTCGCTCTGCTCGAACAATCCAAATTTGTTGATCGGCATTTCAACGCCGATTGAACGGATCGCTGTCGCGCCGTTTAATTTATAATAAGCCCAGCCTCGCGAAGTTCCTCGATGATCGACATGATCTCGTTGCCGTAGGCATTGTTGCCAGCTTGACGCGAAGCGTCGAGCAATCGCAAACGATCCACCAGCTCGTTGGGGTCGTCCCAGTGCACGTAGTCGATCTTATTGTCGGTTAGCGTCATCGCGCGAGGCGCGAATAATCCCTTTCCGGATTTTTTCTTCTTGGATTCGGTCGATATCAATGGTGAGATTACCCATAGATACTTGTATCCCCTGTTGCCCATTACTCGCTCGCGAGGATCGTGCTTGTATTTATGAGCACTCGTCGTCGAAACGAGAGCGATATCGTGAATTTGGACGATGCAGCGGGCCCCGGTACTCATTGGGTAGCGTACGCCAAGAGGGGAGATCGAGTCGTATATTTCGACAGTTTCGGCAATCTTCGACCACCGAAAGAACTGGTGCGATATTTCGGACCGAGCGTGACGAAGATTGAGTACAATCGCACGTCTTATCAGCGATACGATCAGAGCATCTGTGGACAATTGTGCTTGCAATTTCACCGGACGATCGTCGATCGTCCGGCGCTAACTTAAAACCTGACGACGCGCCGTGCGGAGACTCAGTGTTCGTCGACAGCTTCCGTCGACATGTCTATAACGTTCACGTTGACCGGAAAAAGCAGCATCCTCGCGGAGCACTATTTTCCCGCCGTGGATCTGAGCGACGACGGTGACTACGAGCTCGGTCTAACGTGTTTCGAGACTTATCACACGATTCCGAACGTGAATTCTTTGAATAATAAATTTTATTTCGACGAGGATGACACGGAAATTACGATTCCCGAGGGATCGTACAAGATACGGGCGATACACGAGTTTTTGAAACGTGAAATTTCACGGAAACGTCCGCGACGCGTTGTTCGTTCCAACGACGATCGTACGACGTTCGCCGCGGATATCGCGCGAGAGGAGACCGTTCGCGCGAACGGCTACGAAGACAAGGTCGCGGAGTACCTGATAGTGCTCCGCGCAAATTACAATACGATAAAGAGCGAGATCAAGTGCGCTTTCAGAGTGAACTTTAACAAACCGAACAACGTCGGATCGCTGCTGGGATTCTCGTCGACGCGTATATTGCAGCCGGGACAGTGGTACGAATCGGACGCGCCGATTAATATTATCAACGTAAACATTATCCGCGTGGAGTGTAACGTGACCGCGGGTGCGTACAGCAACGGCAAACGCGTTCATACGATACACGAATTTTCACCGAGCGTACCACCGGGATATAAGATATCGGAAACGCCGGCGCAGATCATTTACCTGCCGATCATCGCGCGGAGCGTTACTGATCTAACGATACGCGTCGCTGATCAAGACGGACGATTGCTCGATTTTCGCAGAGAAGAGATCACCGTCAGATTGCACGTACGACGGCGAGAGCGATAACGCACCAGTGTATGCGTGAGTGTGCGCGACATATGAGATGCTAGTGTTGAACGACTTGGAGCACGCGACAGATAACAACAATAATATCTTTACGGCTGCGCCGATCGACGATATCGTCAAGTCGACATTCGGTGGCGTTAAACAAGAGACGAGAAAGAAGCTCAACGCGTCGAACGTTAAATTTTTACAATCTCTGGGATTCGCGGTGCGAAACATCTGAACGATGACTGAAATTCTCAACATCGGAGGCGAGCCGGTCTTTGACGATCGCATCGTCAAGATCGAGACTCACACGTACAACCCGTACGCCAACACAACGTTCGACTATAGCGACGAGATACGAATACCCATACAACAGCAGGATCTGTATACGTTTCCGTGCGAAAGTTTTCTCTACGTCGAAGGAACATTGACGGTGACCAGAGTAGCCGACCAAGTCGGTAACGTGGTACTGGGGACTAATTGCGTCGCGTTCATGTTCGAAGAGATTCGATACGAGCTCGACGGCGTGGAGATTGATCGCTGCAGAAATGTAGGAATAACCAGCACGCTCAAGAACTACGTTACGGTATCGTCCGACAGAAGCGTGATCCTGAGAAACGCTGGCTGGGATCCACAGAATAACCCGAACGGACACTTCAATTTCTGCGTACCGCTCAATACGTTACTGGGATTTTGCGAGGATTACAAACGCGTGGTGGTCAACGCTCGTCACGAATTGGTCATGATACGATCGCGCAACGACAACAATTCCCTGGTGGGAAGTCTCGCGTTGGAGCCCACCATCAAAATACTCAAGATACAATGGCGAATGCCTCACGTGGTATTGAACGAGATCAAAAGCTGTCGATGCTGCGCGCCTTGGAAGACGGACGATATCTAAGTATGGGTTTCCGTTCGTGAGGTCTGTACGAGTATCCCCTGTTGCAGAACACGACCAAGCACTCGTGGGCCATTAAGACCGCGACTTAGCTCGAGAAACCGCGATACGTCGTCTTCGCTCTGCAGACGGGTCGGAAGAACGTCATGTCCGCCGACACAAGCCGATTCGACGACTGCAACTTGACCAACGTAAAACTCTACCTAAACTCGGAAGTTTATCCGTACGATATGTACGCGCGTTTCTGCAAGAGCTACTACGGATACGAATATCTCGAGCCGAGTCTCACCGTTTTGACTTTTCTACGTAACGGCCCGTTTGTGATCATCGATTGCTCTCGCCAAAACGAATCCGTCAAAAACGCCATCGTGGATGTCAGAATAGAATTCGATTGCATGGAGAACGTACCGCCGAATACCTCCGCGTACTGTCTCATCATACACGACCGCGTGATTGAGTACAACCCGTTGACAAACGTGGTGCGCAGAATAGTCTGAGTGTTCGCGGCAACGTCGACGTGAATATCTTCTATCTCTCTCTCTCTTTCCATCACTCCCCGATACAATTATTTAGAGAGGGGCAATGGAGGGAGGGGAAAGTATAAATCAGAGTGTCGCGAGACGGCTTGCAGAGTTGCGCGTCATTCCTCTCGATTGACGCATCGACGAGAGAGAGATAAAGAAATCTCGTCATGTCCGTACCAACGTTTGTGGACCTGCTAGGATTTCTCGTCGGGATGAAATTTGTCGTGAAGGAGGTGGCGGTGCTGAGAAAGGCTGCGTTCTGTCGCATCACATCTTTAAGTACCCCATGCCGTGGAATCTCCTCACAAAATCCGACAAATCGTGCGCTACCTGGTTGATTGCGAATCACCATGGATTACGATGGGAAGACGGAAACGTGCCGTACAGCACGGTGAAACGTCTGATTACCACGGCCGTGCTTGGTGTAGAAGAAGAAAACGATGAAGAAAATGATGATGACGACGAGATGCCGACTCTCGTGTACGTCAAGGGATGTCAGAAACGAGAATGGCTGGTGGATCTGCTGGAGAATTATGCGAGAAAAAAAAACCTAATCGTCGAGACTCTGGATGCGCATTACGAAGATATCGAATCTTTGAATAAACTAGATGACACCAATACTGTGCGATGCGGAAAACATGTCAAGAATTGCGAATTACAAAATGTAATGAAACTATTTAACTGGTGGTCGCGCGCGACGCCAACGTCCATTTCCAATGAATACATCGTTAACATATAACGATGGTCGCCAGAATTAAAAATAAATTATATATAACTTTTATAATGTTTTATTGTTACTCCCCCTCCCCTCCCCCATCATCACCGTTAGAGTAGGCTTTACTTCCCCCTCTCCTAAAATAATCCGCTGCGCAGTTCTATAAACATTAATTCCCCCTCCCCCATTCCCCCACCACATTATTACTTTGGAATTGCCGCGTATACTCGATTAATTTTACATGATCAGTCTTGTCGCGATCGCTTGTACTGACGGTCACAACTTCTCAGAGCCGAGAGGAAAATGTTCTCCTTTGAAGGATGCAGCAGCAGCAGCAGCAACAGCAACAATGGTGTAAAACGCGTGAATGCCGTGAATTATTACGTGCCGATTCACGACGTTGAAACTCAGTCGTGTGAGAACAGATGTAATAGGTAAGTTTCGTTTAAGAAAAAATAGAGCCTCCCTCAGTTTTTATATCTTTGCAAATTGTAATACTTACGAAAAAGAAAAACTAATTTCCTTTCTTTTATACAGCATTTCGTTGGAGCGTCGCGCGGTACGTATACTCGGCAGACGATACGCGTTGACAGCTACGGGATACAAATTCCTCGAAATTGGCATCAACGTGGGCCCACCGAGTTACGTGGAGATCGCCGTTGGAGATTATCGCGGAAAGGAACTGCTGTTATCTCTCGAAACGTGGAAGGCACTCTACGAGCAACGGCGAAACATTCAGAATTTCTTTCGCAATGACTACAAAGATATCCGTAGTTTTATAAACGTTGAACCGCTAACGGTGAGAGTTTGTACGTCGGTCAATAACGTCAAACTCATACGTCTCGAATCTGTAAACGTATGCTTGATAATGACCGAATCGACGTTGCGTCGTATGTTTGATCTCGATCGGTGAATCGATGCAAGATTCGATCGATTGGTCAGAATACTTGCGACAGTCGATGCAAAGTTTGCGCAGTTCTCCGATATCGCGTCCACTGTGACGGATCCAAGGAAGTGTCGAATGTAATATACGCTAGCGATGCGTTCAATACAAATCAGCTCATCGATTGTGAGCTCGCAGCTTTAGTTTTTTAGTACGTAAGATATATTATGTAAAAAAAGAGTTAAATAAACAGGCTTTTTTACAACTAAACGAACGATGTAATTTCTTTGCGCGCATGTCCATCCCTACCTAATTTATCATCGCTTCTATGCGGTCGATTATCGTCCCGATGACGTCATTTCTTCCTTTGTCTCGCGTACTGCGTAGATTGTTTTACGTACTGCGTAGATAGATTGTTTAGTCTACGCGATAATACCCCCTTTTCCTAGAAAAAATGTTGTTTACGACTAGGGCTGCCATCTGTAATTTCACTAACCTAGGACTGAAAGGTTTAAAACACCGGACTTTTTCGACTAAAACCCGGACACCTATAATTTATAACGTGAAATTATTGCAATTGTTGATAAAGCGAATAAAAGTAAAAGAATCTTTTATTTTGAATTACAAAACATACAAATAACATACCATACATACAAAATAACGAATATATTGTAAAATAATCTAAAATTTAAATGACTTAGATCATCACAGAAAGAAAATTAAAAATAATATTTTTACAATAAATAAAACTAAAACAATTATGTTATTTATAAATGTATATATAAATTTTTCTCATATTTTTCACCCTTTCCAATTGCAATTAAAACTTCTTTTTTGTTAGAAGAAACTTATAAAATTCAGAGCAACTAAATTGTTTAAAATTGTATTTTAACTTTATTAATGAAGAAACAGTATTTAATTCCAAAGCGTTACGTTCCTTAGTCCACTGAGACGTTATTAAAGAGAAAATTCTTTCAATGGAAGCGTTGTGAGCAGGAATGCTAAAAAAATACTGCGTGATTTTTATTAATTCAGTATAAATATTAGCATTAGGCGTTTTGAAAAATTTTAGCCATAATTCATTCATATTCAATTTTTATCTTGTTCAGTTAGATCTTGACAGAATGTCTTTAAATTTATCCATTCATCAAACAGTTTGGAATCATCTATTGTAATATTTTTTTCATTTAAAAATGAAATGCAGGATTGAATACTGCTCCATGGAATATGTTCAGTTATCGTTGCTAAATCCATCCATTCAATACAGTAAACTCATTTAAGGGTTCAATCCAGCTTGGATATATTCTTTTATTTCTTTATAAAAAGATATAGAATTGTTTAGAAAATCTTTTTTTATATGTTTATCTGAGAACTTTTCAAATACTTTGAACTTTGAGCGGTATGAAATTATTGTTATTCTGTCTTCCAAATTTTTAGTGATAGATAGCAGTATCTTTTTTGTTTCGATAATAGAATTATCATCTTTTTCTAATTTTTCGATTTTTGTATGGAATATATTCATAGTCGAGTGAATGAGGAACATGAAGGATTCTGATAGTTCATTGTCGAAGAATTTTTTTATCAGAACTGGTGGTTTCTCTACAGAGTCAAAGTAATCTTTTAAGGGCTCATAAAGTTGAAGAATTCGTTCAATCGCCGGAAACAAACTAACCACCGAGTTTTTGAATGATACAATAACTGTCTATGTTGTATATCAGCCTCAGCACAGAATTCTTTCAAAGTTTCAGTCCGTACTGTGTAAATTGAAAAATAGTTATAAATCTTCATTATAATAGATTCCACATCCAGAGGTAAGATGTCACATCCATGTTGAACAGCATTGTTGATAATATGCGCTGAACAACCTACACCATAATATTACTTTGCAATTGTGATTTTAATTTGGTTGAAAACATTATTTGTTCCTGATCGTTGTCTTCCGCCGAAATTTGTGTTGCAGTTATCTCCGGAAAATGCAATACACTTAGATAAAATATTGAATTTTTTAAGTTGTTTTATAATCAAGCCAGTAATTGTATCAGATGTTTCATTTACGGCATTTTCTATTTCCAACAGCTTTGAGGTGATTCCATTTGCTCGATAATCGAAGTACTGAATAACAACCGGAATTAATTTGATGCTTCCGTGATTACTAGCATCAGTAGATACGCTGTACAAATTCAACGTTTTGCAAGTCGTTCAGAAGTTCAGTGGTTGACAAAGGAGCCAGCACGTTGTTCACTATTGCAGTTGCCTTAGTGCGATTGCACGATATCTTCTTTGCCGTATTTGAGTCCGAAAACAATTCCTTGTTCAAGGAATTGTACAGTCTAATGAATTGAAAGACATATGGTGACTAACTGTGTGAACTGCTATAGCACCTTCTGCTGCTCTAATACTGTCATCGGTTTTCAAGCTTAGTAATATATGTTTCCATGACAGATCTTGAAGTTCCTGCTTGACTTTGGAGTCTCGTTTTATGTTTTAATGTGGCAATATGCTCATTTTATATCAGCGACTCCCTTATTAGCAATTGAAATTTTTGAATTGCATATTGTACATAAAACTTCCCAATCAACTTTCTGTTTTTGACATCGGAAACTTTTGTTGTAATTCAGTATTGAATGTACATTTACGTTTTTGGCATATTGATAAAAATATAATGTTTGCCCTAAAATGTAAGTTAGAAAAGATTATCCACGAAACAAAAACAGAATAACAAAATTTATTGCTGTAGTACCCAAAAAAGCAAATTCCCTCGCTCGGCTCGCTCCACTGCCACCCTTCAACCGCTACAGCTACAGGCTAATGATACAATACAATTATCAACAGACACAGAGCGTATTCAGCAGAAACAAACCGCTTAGTAACAATCGAACGTGATTGGCTCTTAAGCTTAAGTCTTACTTTCAGAACTAACGAATCAACGTAAAGTGTTGATGCTGATACAAGATATACCACTGCGCATATGGCGATTTTAGGGACAATCTCTGATTGGTCTGATTAGGCACATATAGTGTAAAGAAACAGTTTCGAAATGTGACGAGCGCGCGTAACGCACCGCCTTATGTCACGCGCTCGAAAAACCCGGACTAATTTGAAAATCCCCCCGGACGTCCCCGGACGCTCGCAAAACTAGGACAAATCCGGGGAAAACCGGACGGATGGCAGCCCTATAATTTACGACGAACATGTTCCGACAGGTTCGACTCGTTATCGGGTCGATCATCGTCCCGATGACGTCATTTCTTTCTTTGTCTCGCGTACTGCGTAGATTGTTTTACGTACTGCGTAGATAGATTGTTTAGTCTACGCGATAACACCCCAGACTAGAGTCAAGCTCAACAGGGTCTTCTTTCCCCGCTAATTTTTCCAAGCCCGTTCCCTGGCAGTGGTTTCGCTAGATAGTAGATAGGGACAGTGGGAATCTCGTTAATCCATTCATGCGCGTCACTAATTAGATGACGAGGCATTTGGCTACCTTAAGAGAGTCATTTATCCCCCCTTTTCCTAGAAAAATGTTGTTTACGACGAACATGTTCCGACATGTTCGACGCGTATCGACAAAATACGCTCCTACGCAGTGCGCTATCGAGTTAGTCTTACCCA